>NC_026475.1:5258253-5279206 GCF_000240135.3 Fusarium graminearum PH-1 | reverse complement strand
CAGGATAGAGTCATAACGGACGGGCCACCTGGTGCCCCATTCCTCATCTCCCAACTACTTGCTACCTGCATGTCAAACAAAGGCCAAGAGGGATGTGATATGATGTGATACACACAACGGCAACTGCTTCCATGGACATGAAAGCGCAATCTTGAGCCCATCGTATCGCATTCCCGAGTGATTGTTTCCGGGGGCGGGCAAAAAGCAAAGTACGTATACTAAGTTACGGCACCAAGAGACTCTATCAAGCCACGAGGGTTTTCGGTTTCGCTTAGCTTGATACAAACTTTTACAATTCAGTCTAAACGAGTCCAATTTCGGTGTCCTGTCCCTCGATGGATTCGAGGGCATCCTACGTCTTGGCAGGCAAGAATAGGGAAAAAAGGCGAAGAAAAAGGACTACCGTACTGACGGACCGCACTAGCAATCAACAAGTTGTCGATCATGGTCCGGAAAGTGGGCATATGGTTTACTAGACTGCGGTATAGCTAAATTAGTGAAAGGGCCCGTGAGGCGACGGAGAGTTTTTAATAGAGAAGCGAGAAACTTAGGCGATGGGTTCGGGTTCGGGGAGAAAGAGAGTCGACTGGAATGTGTCCTGAAGCGTGGTCTGCACGCAGTTTGTGCATGGCAAAGTGTATCGTATCAATCACATCACATTAAACGAGCCAGGGCTGAACTTTGCCAAGTTTTTTCTATTTGTGCCTAGCTAGCTAGCCTAGTATAGCTTACCAACCAGTGTCACTTTAAACTTGGCTCAGCAGTTGCAGTAGTTGGAGGATCCAACGTAACCCGAGCCAACCGGGCCCTGAGCCCCTGAGCAACAGACATCAACTCACATTAAACTCGGTAAGCCAGGATTTGGATTACGAGGAAAGCAACATGAATGGACAAGCATCTATGATAGTACGATCCTATAACGCCAAGAAACAATCTAGAATACCTTGACTCTTGATGATACTCGGTCCGAAGTTCGTCGTAACTGTAGATCTGTGGCTACAGCCTCCCTTCGGATGGCCCCGAACATCATGATGCCCACGGACCTGTCCTGTCTACCAGGCTAACCTCGCTTGCCTGCTTACTTGCCTTCCCGTCTCCCGTGCATCATCGTGGCTACAAGATAAATCTTGGGCTTGATCAAAAACGCCCCTGCTTCCCCCTTCCCCCTTCAAGGCTTAATCAAGCCCAAGGCACGGATCCAAACTCAGCCTCTCTAAAAAATTGTTAGTGTTCCAATCGGCAGCCATTGTCATTTGCTTCAGCTTTGTAATGTGCGGTTTACGACTCATGAGCAGGTAAGCGAGTGGACCGTCATTCTGTTCTCGGCCCTCATGGTGGCCTCTCAATAGCAATTGCCGTGAGACTCCATGTTGGGTAGTTGGGCTATTGGGCTGCCTAGTGAATAAGCAAGCCTGCTTGCAATGATAACCCACGTTAATAGGCTTCGTCGCTTTACGGACCGAAACTCTGTTTGCCTGATAGTTTCTCCAAAGGGCGGGGGGACGAATGTCGATGTGTCACGTTTCAATTACCCACGAGTCAAGCCCAGGTCGTTTTCCAGAGCCAGTGTCAGGGATCGTCATTATAGTCAATGCATGATTACATTTGACTTTGGAGGCTATGCTGCTATCGTAGGAGATTTGCAAAAAGAAGAGCTGGACAGCAAACAAACAAAAACTGACTAAAAGGCTTGGACCATGTGAGCTACTCTATCATGTCGTAAAACTCTCAATGCTGCAGCGTTACATGGCGTTCGGGTTACGATATCCGTCGTTTCAGTCGAGAGAAATGCTTTTTGCTTTGTTTAATGCCTTTCAGCCTTTCAGCCTTCGGGGTAAAGGAGATTGGAGGATACAGGGAATCTTAGAGTTTGTGGTGGTTGAAGCTTTCGGCAACTCATGTAGACAGCGGCTGAAGTGGCTGAACTCGAGCCACTGAACTCTTTTACTCCAACTGAAACAACCCATATAAATCCTTTTGATACGAGGCTTCGTGATGCTGTGTTATTACTGAGAGTGGCGGTTGGTCATGGTGTAAGTGGTCGTAGGTGGCTGGATCGCATGATGTTGAAGGAGATGACGATATGGAATGGGAAATTACTGTCTATTCTCAATACCAAGATCATCCTTGATGATAACATCGTCGAACAGAGCCTCTTACACCCAGGAGTAAAGTTTGGTGGTGACATCTGTGAGGGCGAGGGAAGTATGTTCCCGATTGCTACTCTTCAGGCAGCTCAATAACTCAAGCGCACGAATGTCACAGTTGTTATCTGACTTTAAACTAGGAGAGTCAGATTGATGAATTTACAGTGTCCTCCTTGGGGCTAATGATTTGAACTACGGTTGGTTGACGACAGCCAGCCGCCATTCCGCATTGCACGTATCGTCATTGTAACGGGTGTATGTAAACTCAGTCATCCACGTCTACGTAAGGCCTCTGAGAACAAGGAGGCTAGGGTGTTGTATTTATAATTAGACCTGAAGAGCAATAAATGATGTTATATTGGTGCTGAGATACTCAGTGTTAACTTTTGGTATAGACACATGTTGCGCTTCTTGATGAGACAACGATCAGCCAGCTGAGTGTGACCCAAGGAGACGTCTGCTGGACCAAAACTTATATCACAGAACATTTTGGAGTGATTGGAAAGCCCCGAGTCATTCATTTGAGTAGTTTGCAGCATAAAAGTTTATCTATTGCTGAGTGTTTATGCCATTTCACCATCTGTATCTAGCAGACTTCTACCGTATCCTCGTATCTCTGCAGTTACACATACAATAGACCAGGTATCTAAACAAAAACTATCTATATGTTTCTATTAGTGTTTAATAGTGCTGTTTGCTGTTATTTACGACTTTTGATGAATGATCCGGTTCCCTCTCCTGAGTCTTCAAGTCAATAGGGGGCACTTCCTCATTCTTGAAGTTTGACCAATCCTATGAGCGAGCAAGTACTTCAGTGCCACCTCAAACTATATGGCGGTATCGCATACGTCCATTCTGTCTTTTAATCGTGGGATATGCACGACGCATGCTTGTTGTGTGATGGTGTTGAGCAGATGCAACCCCCATGGCATATATGGGAGAAGGAAAGGAGTAACATAGACATAATCCACCAACTACTGGGACATATCATTTGCTTCTTGATCATACTTGACCTAGAATATTCCTCTGTCATGTCATATTCAATGAAGACAACAAACCTCGAACTCATTGTTGTCGCCATGCTGTTTGTTGTTAACTGAACTCCTGGGTGTATCACGAGTTTTCTATTAAGCATGCGTTTCTTACTGAGATTACTTCACCAAAAGGACTCCTCAGTTAGTTTTATTATGTGTATTTGCCCACTGGACTTTGAACAAACTGATAGCCCACTCTAGACATATCTTATCTAGTGGGCAGCAGAAACGTTGACCTCTCCAGTCTTAGGGTACAAAATAAGTAGTCTAAGAAGTTTAGTCTAAGTAACATAAGCTGGCCTAATAGTTTTATCTCTTATGTTCCCGGCGGCCTGTTTTTATGATACCCTGAGGTCACTTTACTTTGAACAAACCGACAGCTCTCCTTTGGACATACCTCATGATACCCTCATGTCATCGCAAAGGTACAGGGTAACCACAACCCGCGATAAAGAGACCGCTATCACCGCCTTCTAGAACAAAATAGACTTTAGCAAATTCCTTTAAATGGAGTCAAAACCCACTCCATCAACCGCGCCATGTATCAAAAGAGCAACTACATCCGCGAGTGATTTAAAATACAGAGAGAGAAGAAAAAAAATGCTGCCGCTATCCGTGGCTGAACCCCGGTCTGATTATCGTTACCCAAATTGCACCATTATCTCTTAAGATGGCGTCGATAAGAGAAAAGGCTTTCTGGATCGTCAGCGCTCATCGATTCCTCCTTCACTGATGAAAAGGATCGATACCAATTCACTTACTAGCGACATATCGAAATCTCAAAGATCGGAGGCGTCAGAATGAGCGCCGACATTCTTGCTGGCGTTAAGCCGGCCCCAACTAGTGATGTTGAAACAGCGGCGGTGCTACAGAGGAATCACGATGGAGATCTCGTTACAGCCACCGAAGAGGAGAATCTCCAGCGCGGCTTGCATGAAAGGCATTTGTCTATGCTTGGTATCGCCGGCGCCATTGGAACAGGTCTGTTCCTCGGTCTGGGCCAGTCTGTGCAAACCGGCGGTCCTTTGGGTGCGCTGCTTGGTTATGCGACCGTTGGCCTCATAGTGTGCGCCGTGCAATTCGCCTTGGGAGAGGTCGCTGCGCTGTTACCGGTTACAGGAGCCTTTGTGCGACACGCTGAATTTTTGGTTGATCCGGCTTGGGGCTTTGCGATCGGAATCGTTTTAGTTTACGGCAATATCCTATCAATTCCTTCTGAGATCACAGCTATTTGTGTCTTGTTCGAGTTCTGGACCGATATCAACCCATCAGTATGGATCGTCATCTTCATCGTTCTGACGACAGTTGTGGGACTCTGTTTTGTGCGCGTCTTTGGAGAGGTTGAGTTCTGGTTCGCCCTCCTCAAGATCCTGCTTGTCGTGTTCCTCATCATCTTGGGCTTGGTCATCAACTTGGGCGGTATCCCAGGAACAGAGCGCATTGGCTTTAGGTACTGGAAGAACCCTGGACCTTTCGTTGAGTACATCGCCACTGGCAGCTGGGGCAAGTTCCTTGGATACTGGTCTGTTATGACCAGCGCCGTCTTCTCCTTTGCAGGAGTAGAGTCCATCGCCATGGCAGCTGCAGAGACACGAAACCCGCAGCGAGCGATCCCCAAGGCATGCAAGAATGTGTTTATCCGAATCCTCGTCTTTTACATCCTGGCCATCCTCATCGTCGGCATGTTGGTCCGCAGTGACGACGAGAGACTCAACGATCAATCAGGAGCTGCGGGACAAAGCCCATTCGTTATAGCAGCTTCTGCAGCTGGTATTCGCGCCATACCGTCAGTGGTCAACGCTGTTGTCATCACGTCTGCGTGGTCCGCTTCAAACCAGAGTCTTCTAGCCGGCACTCGTGTCTTGTATGGTCTGGCCCTCAAGCGCCAAGCGCCCCAGATCTTTCTCAGAACTAACTCGTGGGGCGTGCCCTATGTTTGTGTCCTTTTCTTCACCTGCTTCATGTTCCTCAGCTTCATGAGCTTATCCAACGGAGCCATGACTGTGTTCTGGTGGTTGGTTGACTTGACTGCGGCTGGAGTTTTGGTCTCCTGGTCATCGATCTTGTTGAATCACATTCGATTGAGGCTCGCCATGAAAAAACAAGGTATCCCGATCGAAAGGCTACCCTGGCACAACTCCTGGACCTGTAAGTAACCCCAACACTACGGCATGGCCTTTGCTAACGTTGATAGTCTACTCTTCATGCGTGGGATTATTTATGACATTGCTCATATTGTTCACGGGTGGATTCAGAGTCTTTACCAAGGGCAACTGGGACCCTGTTGGCTTTGTGTCTTCGTATTTGTACGTGTTCGACTTGGTATGGAGACGATATGTTACTAATATTGATGTACAGGGTCATTCCTCTCGTTATTGCAGCATACTTGATCTGGAAGTTTGTCAAGAAGACAAAGATTGTGTCATTGTCAGATATCCCCCTGCATGATGCATTTAAGAAGTCAGAAGAAGACCATGAGGTGGTATCCTAAGAGAATACCTCGTACAGCCCGTGAAATCCGCGCTGGAATTGAAGACGGTCTGAGACGAATATTAAGTCATAGTGAATTAGAAGTTATAATAAATTGTACCCAACCTGGGCTCTTAAGCCTTTACCACGAAATGGCCAAGTCGCCGGAGCAGAACACATGTCACCCCTTCAGACCCATTTCGCTGCGAAATACATGCTATTTTTACTGGAACAGTATATGATAGATCTGATACCAATCCCCCGGCTAATCCATTGCTATGCGCCGACAAGTCCAATAAACAATACTGCGTTTCATAATTTCAGACCCGTGAACAACGCTTCGCTATTGGTACGTGGGAGCAAGTAAGACATGTATTGTTATAAGTCTGTAAAGTAATTGTATCTCCAAGGTATGGTATGAGAGCCACGTTCTAGTGTGTTGTTGAGCGCAGACAAAGACAGCCATGATGAGCTGCTGCTCGCTTGAATTCCATCGCATATTACCGCCGATATGACTGCGGGCCTCAGTCCAGGTCGTCGTCTCGGCGATAACCTCTCAGCAGCTTGATATACTCGAACGCAGGGAGATTGGGCTTGCACGTGGTATCTACCTCAGGCATCGATCCGCTGTTGAAGTATCTGGCCACAATATCATCAGTGCAGTTGGAGGGATGAGAGACAAATGAATGCTACGGAAGTCAGTATGCCAATGACTTAAGTGAAGACGGGAGACTCACTCCAACACCTTCGTGAACGACGACCCGACTTCCTGGAAACCTGGAAGAAACCTCCCAAGCCGAGATTAAGGGAGTAATAGGATCGTAGATACCATTGACGATAAGAACAGGGTTCTTCGTATTTATTCGACGAAGGCTATTGGCATCGATTCGTTCAGCCGCTTGGAACTTCCATCGAGCACATTGGAACCTGTCCAACGCTGCCGTATCGCCAAAAGGACCCTGGTCCAGATTTGTCTGATAGATGGAGAAAAGATCGTCAGGAGCATTGGGGCGGAAAGACGCGTCGCCACATGCGATCATGTATAAAGCAGACGCACCGTTCGAATCTATATCGTCATCGGAGGAAAAGGGGAAGAATGCAACTGCCTCATTACCTTCCAGAGCACCTTTTATCCTTGCATCCAACTAAGGGTAAAGTAAAGGAGTGTATAGGTGATTAAACACGAGTGATTCAAACTGGATCGCTTTCGAGTTCGACCTCCCTGCCATGCTGAGAGTGTCATCGAAACGATATAACATCTGTGCTTCGTCGTAAGCCTTGAGGAGACTCGCTGTTGTAGAATAGTTGGCCGCTAGAGAACAGGACTGGGGTCCAGCTGCAATGCATTCGTCGAAAAAGTGCAGGATAGCTTTCCCAGCATCTTTGGTGCCGCTCTTCCAGGTACCAGTAAAGTATTCATCTGCAAGAAGGTTGCTATCGAGAAGCATGCGGCCGATACGGTTGGGAAACATAGCCGCCAGAACTTGGCCTAGGACAGTTCCGTATGAGGATCCCCAGTAGTTGATCTGGTTACCTTCTCCGAGGGCGTCAGCAATCTTGACGATATCCCTGGCGACAAACGGCGTGCCGTAAAAGCGCCCAGTATCTGCATGGTCTTTGTAACAAGCATCGGCGAGTTCACCTGCATTCCGCCAGGCGTCGTACTTGATCCGTTTCCAGTCAACATCATTCACTTTTTCATCACCCTCGTAGAGTATTTGCTGAGGCGACAAAGTAGAAAGAGATCTGTCGAAGTAACCGCCGCATGTAGCAGTCAATGTCTGGCCAGAGCCACTGGTCGGGGTAAGTAACTTTGCGAATTGTCCCCTGAGATGATCTCTTACCGTGGGTCAAAACTGATGACATCGTAGTGTCCACCGAGGACATCTACAAGCCGGCCACGCGAGTCTATAACAGAAGACACACCAGAAGAACCTGGACCACCGGGATTGTAGAAAACACTGCCTTTACGTGGCTGTTTAGTCGCATTCGCCTTTATCAAGTCGAGCACGAGGGGTCGGGAGCTGTCTTCGTTGGTGTAATCGAGGGGTACTGAGAATTTGGCACAGTCGAAAGCTTTCTGACGTCTGTTCCATATTTCGTTGCCAATGTCCAAGTTGCACTGGTTCCAGTTAATGGTTGGAGTGCTTGAATCGAGGGCCCTCAGCGTTGCAGCTTGTACCGACTGCAGAAATAGGTGACCAAGAAAGACGTTTCGCGACTTCATAATGCACAAGGTAATGAATGGTATTGTGCTAGAGATGTTGGTGTGTTGGGTAAACAATGTTGTTGAGGGCGAGTCGATGTTTGATGGAGGCTCTACCAATGCTGGGAACCTATTGAGTAAAAACAATCGCTGTCCAAGGCATTCGAGGCAGGATTAGTCAGTCCCTAAACAGTGGGAATGGCATCATAAACAGAAGGTGCCAACCAGGCAGGAGCTTGATACATTTGGGTTCTGTTACGGAAAGAACCATGGGTGAGTCTCCTTCACTTGACATATTGAAAACCGTGCTTTTTGCATCTTTATATTATGAGCGTCTCGTCTGCTCTACCTAACCCTGTCGCTTCAAGGAAAACCCGTCTCTTCATGGTGCTTCGTGAATATTCGCTGATTCGTTTGGTAACTCCGGTTTTATCACAATACTTGCTGGTGATGCGGAACGTTGGTGATTGTACTCGTATACGCCCTGCTGCTGCGGGATCGGTTGCGGCTGAAGCTGACTTTCGCTGGCCTGTTGACTCACCGCAGCAGCATCTTTGGCCCTTTGTGATCGTCTCCAGAGGAAGAAGCCGAGACCAGCAAGCAATAGCGCACCAGCAACGGATCCGACGGCGATTCCTGCAGTAGCTCCTGTGGAAAGCCCCCGATCTATATAGACAAATGTGTCGGACCCGCGGTTAGAGCTGCTGTCAGATGTGCTGACGTTGAACATTTGAGTAATGGCGATTGGATCCTCTCCCTTGACATCAGTGTCGTTGTATAGCTGGAACCAGAAGACAGCATCGATATCCCAATCGGGACTGTCCATGTTAGTTTTCTGGAATCCATTCCGAGCTGTAAAGTCTGCCACCCAATAACTGCTTCTATCGGTTGTATTGTCTAAGATATCTCGATTAGGCACATTTCCACGAGCACATCATAGACGTTGCACCTACAGTCAAGCATGTATTGTATCTCTGATCCGTTGGGAAGAATTTGAGAGACTCCCAGGCTTAATGATGTGAGGTCGGTTCTCCATTTGACAGGGATACTTTGCCCGATATCGTATCGTTGATTGTTGGCCGGATCAAGTTGATCGGTACCGTCGGCCAAGTTCCCGGGGTAGACAAAGAGAGTCACACATTGGACATAAGTGACCAAGCTGAGAAGCGAAATGAGAGGCCATGGAAGTGAATACATGGCTGCGTATTCGCAGTTCAGATGATCGTGAGGTGTAAGTGAAGAGAGCTGACAGACACCCAACCAAGCACAGACGCAAAGATGAAGGAAGTTCAGAGAATCAGGCAAGCGAAAGAACGAGCTCCAGCAAAGGGGGGGGGGGGGGGGGGGCATTTTCCTTTTCAATAACATGAGTTGAGCCCTGTTATTCTGTCGATCCCAGCTGTTGAGGTTTCATTTCAATCCGGAGGATCATCATCCCTGGCAGAGTTGTATCCTCTAGCCTCGCAAAATATTTGGGTCAAAGCTTAGGGTACAAGAAAAAGAATAAACACATGCTGTGGCTTAAACTACGGTAAACTGGCTGTCTTATTCTATCACTTGCACTTTTTGTCAGATTTTCTGCCGCCTGTAGACTTGTCAACCTTCCTGTATAGCATCATGTGAATATCATATCATGTTGGATAGTCAGAATAATGGAAGGGAATTTTTGGACTAGCCAAAATGGGTATTAAATGCTTAAAAATGTCTAATGTTGCAATTATCCAAGAGTTTTATTGTTGAAGCTCGAGGTATAACTTAAACGCGAAGGTCTTGCTTTCTTTGATCCACGCTTTGACATCTTGGCCTTGTGGATTTCGAAGCACAGCCTTTATTTCTCGCCTATCAGACCCCATAACAGCCAAATCGCTTGCGCGTTTGAGTTCCGCAAAGGATCGCGATGCTTGCCAGCAAGACCGGATAGGAAATGGACTGCGGTGTGTATTTGCCAGCTATCCATGTCCTCGAATGATTGCTTACTTCGACTAAACTTGTACGTCATGTACCATAAGTTGTTAGGTTGTCTGGTTGTCCAAGCTAGCGATATCAGACGACCATAAACAACGGACGATCATCAAGATCTTGATCAGGATGCTGTGGGTGCTCCAGATGTCTGATCAACATTTCGAGTGCCGTACGCAATGCCCAGGCTGTGGTTCGTATAAAAGTATCGTAGTACATGCCACAAAAAAAGAGAATCCTTTGTAGAACCAGTTAGCCATTTCCCATAAGAGAGACAAGAAGGGTATAATGTACACGAAATATGCAATGATGACTTCAAAGCATCCCTGGCTGGATGCACAGTGGCATTGCTGCCTAGCCTCCGTCGTGAAATAATGCGGCAGCTCATATAGCTTTCCTTCATAGATGTTCATACACGCTGGAGACACAGCGCGTGCTCCTGAACACAATCGGGTCGAGATAAAGCCCATGTTGGAGGATGTGATTGGAGGTCGGAAGCGTCCTGGTGGTTAATGAGTGAAGGTTACTGGAGAGGAAGAAGAATTGAAGAAATTTCTTCTTTCATACAAGTAAAAAGTTAAGCTTGACGCATGGCTGATGTTACCAAGATAAACTCGGAAGTATATGAGCCTGAACAAATTTACACTTTAAGAGCCAGATCTGTACGCATGTGCTGGTGATGAAGTGTCCAACACTATCTCGAAGCTTAATAAAAAGACTAAAGCATCTATATGTAGGGCCGTGTTAACATGATTCTTGTCTTCTGTTTGCTGAATGTATCGTAAATAACCAGTTCTATCCGTTCTGACACTGAGAGCCTTCTAAGCACAATTGCGACCTCGCCATGCATGAAAGAAAGACATGATGAAACCATAATGCAAAACAATCGTCCAACGGACCTATCCATCGTCCTTATAGTAGGGTATACTGAAAAGTATCTACCGATGCTTCTACTCATGATGCTCGTGAGATTCGTGTGAACGCGAACGCGTGCGTGTAGAGGTGGTCTCGTCACCCATTGACTTTTCGGTCGGTAGGACAATGGCGCGATCCAAAGCGTATGGGAGCCCGCGATGCCGCCCACGAATCATCATGGCGCAAATGACGAGTTTACTGAATGTTGAAAATTCGGTGCAAAAAGACGCACTAATCGTTGGGTATCCTAAACTCAAGCCGACATTACAACTACGGGACGGTTAGCGCTGCAAATCGCTCGGGAGGATCGCACTTACTATGCCGACACACCCTCGAACAAAATGGGCCACATTGTGAATGCCTGTTATTCGTAAGCGACGTACTCCAAGTCGGAGTTGGAATGGTACTCACTATGTCGTTTCCATTCATGATCTTCTTATGCTCTGCGATGGTGATGCAGAAAAGTCCAAGACAAATGTACCACAGATCGAAACTGAGCTGATTCCGTAGATGTGTCACAAAATAGGAACCGCCATCTTCCTCATCCGGTTGCTGCTCATCCTCGTAGATTCCAAGGGAGCGTTCTTCGTAGGTATTGGAAGATCGAACCACGATAGAGATAGGATAAACCGAAACGTACATCATGACCAACAAAGCTAACTGTACTGCTGGGTTGACATTGGCCAAATTAAAAGTGGCAGTACCGGTGTGTCGTGAACTGACGGCCTGGAATACAGCGGCGCAAAATCTCTGCCACCCCGGGAGAACTGTAACAGTCGGATTATCCAAATCAAGCAGAATAATGAAGAGGACATCGGCGACGTTGAGGAGGGTGAGAATGGCGAGCAATGCCCAGGTCGGTCCGCTAGGGAAGAGCAAGGTATAGCAGCGACGCGGATGGTTCAGGAGAAAGTGTAACGGCTCTTGCAGTGAAGACTGTTTTGGAATGACTCTCGACGCAGACCAGATGATAAAGCGCAGTAGAATAGGGTAGAACGTATGTCCAGCAAGCGCGAGGGCACTCATGATAAGCAGCGGAGCCGGGGCATCATTGAATGAGATCATTGAGTCAGGGGTCAAGGTGAAACCCAAGTTGGCGACCATAGTTTGAGCGGAAAAGATGGCCCTGAACAGGAGATGAGACAAGCTTGGTATCGTCAAATAGATATGGAACTTACCACCAGAAACGGTTCTGACCACATTTAGCAATATAGTCAACATACTTGCTGGGAGCATGGTTAACCCATCCTATCAGGCAGACAGCACCCAGGAATTGGAGAAAAGCGTAGTAGCCTGTATCCATTAGTGACATTCTTGTAAATGGGGCACTTCAAGACTCACCAACGATGATCTTGAGGAGTAACTTTAGACTTTTGTACTCAATACCGCCAAGTTCCTCTCGGTCCTCTGACGTCAAGTTGTGAAAGATGGAATTCCGCCCAATTGTCACCTCACGCGACAAGTTCGGGAAATCACCTACAGCAAGTGTCGGCGCTCTTGCTAACGGACGCTCCTTAGGACCTTGAGCAGTGTTGCCGATAACAAACAGCGACGAAGCAACGGTAGCGACACGTTCTACCGAACGAACTTGGGACAGATTAAGACCACTGCGTCGATGGCGAAGAGTTCTGATGGAATTAGAATATGTACGAGAAATAGGCTCGATAGTGTCATCTGGAGGAGCGGTCAGCACATATACATGCAGAGTAATGATATCACCGCACCATCTCGTGCATCTCTGCTAAAGGGACGGCCGCTGTTCAGCTCAACAAAAGGCAGTCCTAGAAATGTCAGCAGTGATCGGACAAGGATCGACGACGCATACCTTGATCACGGGCGCGGGGTCCAGGGATGTAGAGAGTAGCGTCTTGGTGTTCATGTCGAGGATGATGATCGGTTGAGGGGTCAAATGTGATCTTTGTCCCGTGCTCGGTCACCTTGTCGTCCTTAACGGGAGGTGTGCCATCTTCCACAGAACGTTGTGAATTTTGATCAGGAGCTGGGAGTGTTTGACTGCGGGCCTCAATCTGGGGGAGCACATCCTTCTCTGCAGTGTTTCTGGGAACACGGTCTGTGACAGCACGCGCAATGCTGGGTCGGTGTCCAGGCTGCTCCGAAACGGGAATCTCGGCACCGATCTCAGGATCTTCCTTGGGATCCGGATCTGCGGCTCTGCGTCGGCTCAACAGGGCAGGAGCTTGAGTAGAAAGTCAGTGACGTCTCGTCAAGCATGGGTAAGATGATGGACTGACCGGCTTTCTTAAGGTATTTCCGGAACCAGATCAAACGAGCGACGACGACGATGATATTAATAACCACAGTATTGCAGACAAGGGGAATGAAGTAGAGGTACAACTGCTGGTACGTTCTGAGGACCGGGACATCGATACTGGATTGGTTAGTCCTGCGGGATAATTACGAGCGTTGCAGAAAGTGGCTCACGTAGTTAAGCCGGTAACGGTCGAGGCGCTGACACCCAGGAAATAAGCATCGATTGCGCTGAGCTTGCCGTTGGGATATATAAAAAGGAAGCTAGAAAGACCCATGACAATAATGTATATATCTGCGTGTCGCCGAGAAGCACTGTTGTTAGTTATACTGCATCTTGCAAGTACCAAGTTTCAGTCTACTGATATAATAGGCACTCACAATGCAACTTGACGAAATTGAGATTTGGGCGCCACATGGTTCGTCTGTTTGGCGTCAGACGCCGGAGACGACTGAAAGAAACCCTGGAGAAGGATGTTTGTCTTGGGCGGGTTCCGTTTGCAAGCCGGGGATAAAGTTTGTATACTAAGGTATGAATTGCTGTGCCTTTCTTTAGCCGGAGAAAAAGAAGGAGTGAGTAGGTTGCAAACCAACTCTTTTCAGAAAGGGGAGAGCAGGCGGGCAGTGCTTAAACAATTACCGCTAAGCCGAGAGGCCGGGATCCGATGACGGTATTGAAGACATCTGCAGGTGCGTCAATAGAGGGAGGGCAACAATAGAGCCCAACAACAAAGCAAGCAAGCCCTTGAGCGATGTGGATGATGAGTGGATGTGTATGCAGATGCAGCCAGCACAGCACATCACAATACAGCGCTGCACACCGAAGCGCCTGTTCCGACAAATATCCAGGGATAAGAAAAACAGCAAAGGGGATAACTATTGCAGCAACTGTAATCTCTACTCCATACGGGTAACAGCATAAGCTTAAGCTGTTAGGCTGTGGAGTAGCGGTAAACAGACCCTGAAATGAGTTAGGAGGGTGAGGGATGACCTCGCGATTCCTGATTGGGCTTGCATGATCAGATGCCGCTGCGGATTGATTGATTCGGGTGTTAGACTCTGGCAGCGAGTGGCAGTGCAGCCAGTTCCGAAGGTCCCAGTTACGAGTCATCCATCCACATGTTGTTGGACCATGACAAAGGATCCAGAGGTCGGCAGTCATTGATGGGATGAATTAACCATTTTCTTAGGTAAGGGTTCGTCTAGAGTAGTAACCGTAAATCGCGATTGTCCATCTGTCCGTGACCCCGCGTCTTTACTCTCTGAAACAGGACCATGATTGTATAGAGAGAGGTACAGGTACTTTCAAATTCCATATCAAGATAAGGATTTGATTCTGACGCTAACGATGAATCGACGTTAGTAACCTTGCAAACAAAACATTGTCTAAAAAGGCCGCCAAGCATAGGCTCAGATGCCAAGCGCCAAACCCCAGATCAACTGCAAGTGCTCGCAACCAGTTCCGATAGCTGGGGACAGATAAATTATGTCATAGGCTAACCAGAAATGGATACAAACTATAATCGCACGAACCTCTCTAAAAACGTGACCGACGTGATTGACGTGACGCGCCCGTCGCAACGCGGGCTCTGTCCAGCCTGTAACACACATACCATGAAAATTGAGTAAACAATAAATTCAATTTCCTACCTAGAAACTCGTTGTCAAAATTGTTCAATGTCAATCTCACCCGTAAATCGCCTCTAAATATGGACTTTAATTTTGGCCATAGTGCCCCTTCAGCCTCTGGCTCTGCTTCTTCCTCCAACTGGCTCGGTCATGGTCAGCGCGTTGCGATGCCAAATTCATCTCCTGGTGTGCCCAATGCAATGCCAGAGGATGATGTTTCTTTCGCCGAGTCGTATCGTCCCGAGACGTCTCCTCTCTTTAACCCGATCTATGTCCCTCGCAACAACGCTGCCGCAACCGCGCCTCCAGTTGGAACGAGTCCCGGACCTGCACCTACTTGGCCCTGGCAGCGCGATGCATCAACCCTTGACAACACCTTGAACAGCGACAATTTCGATTTGCCTGATGCTTCCCCTCTACCAACAAAGCCTACGTCGCATGAAACTGTCTCCACTGAAAGACCTGCCGAAGCGCAGGAAGCCTTTTCTCCCCAGCGCGCCCCGCTGTCACCGCCGGAACAGCCAGCCGGCGAGGAGACTGTCGTTCAGCAGGATACCACAGAGGAAATCGTACGGGTTGAAAGTGATATCGACACGCCAGCTGCCGAGGGGTCGCGAGTCGAGGCTTACGAGCACAGCGAAACCATTATTCAGTCATCAGAGAAACAACCAGAGGGAACACCCTCACAGAACGAGCGCGACAATGAAGTCACTACAGGCGCTGATCGCGTCGAAGAAACACCCACCGATGCTCACATGGACCTGCTGAGCGATGCCGAGAAATTTGTTGATGGCCAGAAGACTCCCTTGCAAGAGCAGTCGAACTCACCGGAACCCAGTTCAGCCCCGGCGGCAGCACCTGGCAAACTCAGATCCGCCCTACTTTCTGTAGGAAGAGGATTGATGAAGCGCATGTCAGCACCGGCAGTCGCGACTTCCGAACAAGATGACGTCCAGACTGGCCGAGCTGTGTCGTCACAGCCTGAGCAGCAGACTGAGATAGGAGTGTCAACACCATCCCTTGTCGTTGAGCTCAAGAAGATGTCAAATACAGAGAAAGCATCATTCACCGAAGTATCCGATAACGAGGAAGAAGATGTGCCTGCATCTTCCGCCAAGCGAGGTCGACCTCGCAAACAAAGCCTTGCCGACAAGACTACGACATCTGTCACCAAGTCTGCTCGTGAGCGTCGCAATATCGCGTCTGCGCCGGCATCTCCTGCAGTTAAACCTACTTCGGTCGCAAAACGCGCCCGCAAGTCTATGCCAGCTAGCACTACTGTCGATGAAACTCCCAAGAAGCGAGGACGACCGCGAAAGAGTGACGCTGTAGCTACCCCAGCCCCGCCCCCAAGCACTACTAAGAGAGGCCGACCGAGAAAGTCTGAGGCCACTCCAATTGCTGTTCCGAGCGCATCGAAACCTTTGTCTGCTAGAGGCCGCAGAGTAGCTAGTGCTAGCAAGGCTGCCGTCACCCCTCGAAGGCCTGCCACCGCTCGTACTCCCAAGACAGTTATCGGACTGCAGGCAGCCGCAACACCCGCGTCGACCCCTAAGCCACGTGGTCGACCGCCCAAAAATCCCAAGCCGACGGAAGAAGCTGAGCCTGAAGTTGAGGTACCCAAGCGCGCTGGTCGTACAAGCCAAGCTTCCAACGCCGCTGAAGATACTCCTGCTAAGACTACTCGTGCTGTAAAGCCACGCGCTGTTCCCTCCCCCGCCAAGCGTGGCCGACCACCAAAGAATGCTGCTTCCTCTCCTGCCCCCAAGACTGAAACTCAGACAGCCACAAAAAGGGGACGTCGTGCTGCCGCGGAGCCCAAGGAAGAAGCACCTGTTGAAGCACCTAAACGACGTGGCCATCCAGCTGCCAAGATAGAAGCACCAGCAACTGAAGAACCCGCCTCTGAGCCCAAGACTCGAAAGCGTGGCCGTCCAGTCGCCACAGAAGAGACCCTCGCTGAGGAACCAGCACCTAAGAGACGTGGCCGTGCAGCCAAGTCTGCTCTAGAAGAACAGCACGCGACTGCTCCCAAACGACGTGGTCGGGCTGCTGCTTCGGAGGCTACAGGAGAGTTGGTAGCTGAGCCTGCTACATCTAAGAAGCGTGGAGCAGCCAAGACCGCCTCAAAGACCGAAGACACCATTTCCGAACCTGTGGCACCAAAGAAGCGAGGACGGGGTGCTGCTGCTGCGAAGGCTGTCGAGAATGTACCAGCCGAGACCACCACCAAGCGTGGTCGTAGGAAGCGATCTGCGCCCGAACCAGAACCAGAGGCTGAGTCACCTGAACCTGCGACTAAGAAGCGACGCACAACACGCAAAGCTGAGGAGCCTGCTCCTACAAGTCAGCCAGGGCTACTTCTGCTAAGAAACCCGGACGACCGGCCAAAGCTACCAAAGAAGCTGTCGAGGAATCAGCACCCAAGCGCGGCAAGTCTGCACGTTCAAAGGCTGCTGAGGCCGCTTCCGTTGAGGAAGTGCCTAAGCCCGCCAAGCGAGGTGGAGGCCCTGCAAAGAAGAAGGCAGAGCCAGCTGCTGAAGCTGAAGCTGAAGCCGAAAAGCCCAAAGCTCGTGGACGACCTACAAAGGGAAAGTCTAGAAAGGGCGAGCTTCCAAGCACCAAGAATGCGGAAACACCCACAGCCAAGCGTGGACGAGGAGCCGCGGCGAAGACAACAGCTGCTCCTGCTCCTACTAAGGTGACCAAGACAGGCAGGGCGGCACAAACTGGTGTCCGGAGAGGACTACGATCCAGAGGTTGAGCTTATGATGGATGTTTTAATGCAAAGAGCAAGAAATTGTCAGGTAGTACCTGATTACTGGGCAGGTTCTTTGTTGTTTCGTTGTAAATGATAGACTACGGAATTCGCAAAGATCAATATGGAATGGGATGGGACTGTTAGGCGTCATGAATTGTAGCGTTTGTATTATGCATAGCGAATAAATATGTTCGTTAATATGTGCTTTTGAGCAAATATATTTTCACCTGTCATATGTTTCTTGGAAACTAATGTATTGACGGGGTGTGCTGATGCTGTAATGATACTGCAGAGGTGATGATACTTGACACAGGCTCAGCATCAGTCTCTCGTCGTTGGCGACGACTGGCGCAGTGTCGACATGATACGAATTATTATGCCATGACTTCAACAAGCGGGTTTAGCTCAGTTGGGAGAGCGTCAGACTGAAGTCAAACTTCAATCATTACGATATCTGAAGGTCATGTGTTCGATCCACATAAACCGCATGTTTTTTCTTTTGCCCATGAACAAATGTGGATCATTCTTTTTGCAAGCATGAATAAATAGATCATCAATACGATTAGATAAGTAAAATGTTTTGCGAATGGCCTCTTTGATCTATTTCGACGTTGAGATGAACAATCCTTTTGGTAAGTCGGGCCTTTCCGCTAGTGACACGACCGGACAGAGGACTCCAAAAGAAACCCATCCGCCGAGGTCCTGATGCCTTACTATGGAATGTTAGTCAAGTGAGTCTTTGATGTCACAAACACCACAGTTCGGAGATCTTAGCATGGGGAAGTTGCGTATCCATTCAGCCAGGCAACAAAGGAACTGGGCCGTACAAGGGAAAATGCATATTGAAGTTTCCCCATTTCTCATTGAGCAGATACCGTGAGTGCACGTCCAGACTACCAACAACGTGGAATGTCTGACAGGCAAACAGAGCCATTCTCTATCTCAAAGACATGCATGTTCGGAAACAATCCAATATGAGGGAAGTATGCGGTCGTGCAGCCTGCCGGCGGTGATTGAGAATGGCCTTTATTCCCAAAGCAAAGGACCACGAGCATTGACGGTTGTACAACCAAGTCGATGATGCTGGTAAGTCACGGGACGTGCCAGAGAGTGTCCCATAGTGCTTGCAGATACCGATATGTGCATGATATCGTGAAGTGATGATGCATCCTGTTGGCTTGTATTGCTCATCTGCGTATGCCCATACAAAGGTGTGGGCAGAGGACAACCGTTGACTCACAGATTAAAGTTATAGAGCACATACTTAACTGCAAAAGCTTGCTAGGTAGGTTCCATGGAAGGCGTGAAGCTTACTTGCGTATATTTGTTTTACATATTGCTTCTAGAAGTATAAAGCGATGCTTCACTGCAAGATGCCGTGATAGATACCTAGCCTTTGCGTATTTGACTGCCTAAAATATTAAAGAAATGGCCCAGGCTGACACTAAGTTCGTTTTTGGAGAGATTTAGTTTCTATCTAAATAAAAAGTGCCTGCCACTGCTTGCCAGCTGCCACCATCTTCACCTTGATCTTCAGCACTCTCCCTAGCAACCACAGATCCAATCTCCCAAACACAAAACCGTCGCAAAATCTTCCTCCTCAACAAAGAACTCTCTTAATCTTCACCGATACAACTTCCCTCCAAATCTGACCGCACTTTGTATTCACAGTCTGACAGCATAGTGCTACATTTCCACGCCTTCAGCGCAGCTACCCGACGGGGACAAACCGACCGCTTCGCTCCCAGCTAGCTTCAACATCACTCTCTATACATGTTTGCGGTGAAGACAAATTCTGGTTCCCTTTGAAGAAGAAAGAAGAAGCATAATACTCCAGCTTTTTTTTCTTCATTTCTTTCGAAAAAATTACTTGCAGTCATTCGTTATTGCTGTTTCTTCGTTTACCCGCTTCAGGCACATCATCGGTTTCTGGAATCATCAATAAATGAAAGGATAGAAAACGACGCTGCATTGTTCATCTGATTTCCCCTCCTCATCTCCACAGGGACATTCACTTGGGATAATAGAAGAGACAATTCATTCGCATCTTCACTTCAAGAACTACGACTATAAATTGCTCTCAATTTTTCACCTTCGAATTTTGATCCTCTTGGTATCTCATCTTTCCATTCATCACACCACTCTTACCTACACTTGAGTACTGTGCGCTATTGTTTACTACAACCCATCAGACCGTTGCTGTTCTTTTTTATTCTTTTTCTCATCTTGACACTTCTCTGTTCAAGATGGTATTGCCTTCTACTCCCGACTCTCACAAGAGTTCCAGCAGCCCTGCTGAGTCCGACATTACCCCTTCTCCTACTCAGCAGAACACCCCCTTTACTGAGATGGGTACTCACACCAACCCACGATCCAACAAGACGATGGACTACTCCAAGCTTTTCAACGAATCGAACGGCGCCTGCCAGGATCAGATCCCAGCTGTGCCTTTGAGCTACGTTTCTGCTGCTACTACTCAGCATACGCCTCCTCCTTTGGAACAAGGTCACCACTTGTTCTTTTACCAGCGCAATGGTACTGCTGGAAGCACATTCAACCCTCGAAGTAGCTCAAACAACTTCAGCATCAAGCCAAGCGCTGATGGTCTGGCCCAAGCTCAAGCTCAACTTCAGACTGTGAACCACATGCTTACTCACCCACCTGTACCTGCCAATCCAGTTCGCCAGCCTGCTATTCCTCCCGTCGACCATGCTTCACCTATTAGAGATAGTTTCGCAGGAAGCCTCGCTCCTTCTCCTGCCATCTGGGAGGGTCTCAAGGGCCACTTGAACCAGCTCAACCTCGGCGAACACCAAGCTCCTACGTCTGCACCCCGTCAAGCCGCTCTTTCGCCTGACCAGGAAGTTCGCTCCTTCAAGCTTCCAAGCTATCTGAGCTCGTACCATGCTCAACAACCCTTTTCGTGCAGCAACGCCCCCGTGCCTGCGCACCCCCAGCCGGACAGTCCTACTCTTCGTCAGTCTCCTACTCCTCGAGGTTTCAGACCCATGGCTGCCATCAACCACAACCGCACAGTCGTCGGCAGTGCGAACGGGCGAGAGGAACCCGAGGTCAACATATTCTCCGACAACTACAAGGGCGAGCATACTATGCGCAACGCGAGTGCCATGGACCTGTCTCCCGAGCAGAACTGTGCTCTCTGGCTGACCAACCTGCCTCCGGACGTTACTCACAACCAGCTCCTTGCCCAGATTCGCAACGTCGGCCGCATTTGGTGCACTGTTGTCAACGAGCCTGACTACGATCGACATGACACCGCCGCTGCAAAGGTTGTCTTCTTCACTCCTCGTCCTGCGCAGCTGCTCCTTTCCAAGTCTTTGACCCAGGGCCTTGAAGTCTCTGGATACTCCGTTCGAGTCACTCATAACCGTGTCAAGTACGGTGAACAGCCCATGGTTGGGGCCGCCTCTCGTGTGCTCATCATCACTGGAAAATCGTCCTTTGTCAACCCCGACAGCCTGACCGATTTCTTCAAGGAGCGCTTCGTATTTGAGATTGACGAGATCACCCCTCTCATTGTCCAGCCTGCGCGGGTCAAGGGTGG
>NC_026475.1:5221136-5256264 GCF_000240135.3 Fusarium graminearum PH-1 | reverse complement strand
GCCAGATTACGCAACTGGGCCAGCTTACGAATGCGTGGTCCTTTAGACGGATTGATGGCCGAGTTGTTGTAAAAATATTTTATGCCCAATTCTTCCAAGAACGGGTGTAAAGCGACAAGAACATCGGCGGTGCCATCAGGGGAATTGCCCTCGACAATTGACAGTGCGCATCGCTCGGGCCCGAGGTACTTGATTGTTTCAACAATACTACCCATGAGACGGGGGAGAAGGTTGACGACATTGCGCAAATTAAGGGCAAAGTAAAAATCAATGGGTTGCTCATTGTCGTCGTTTGTGCGAGTGTTTTTGTTGCTTTGAAGGCTCTTGTATCGCTTGGTATCCAAGGGAGGACATTGTAACCTCAGTCGTTCTTTGGATAAGGGATCGAGAATGGCGTGGATGTAAGGAGTGAGGCGCTCGGTAGACAAGACAGAACCTGGCAAATGTTAGTAGAGGTCTTTCTCATGTCGGATGCTGTAAATAAAATCTCACCATTTGCAATGGGGATGGCGGATTTTGTTGGTGTAGCTGAGGCAGTAGAAGATGATGCTGTTGATGTGGGAGAGTCGATGTTTGTATATGAAGTTGGCTTCTCAGCGTAAACTGTGTATGCTAATATTGATGTAGAACTTGAGGGAGAGGATGATATTTCTGTAGATGTTGTTGCAAGACCGGGTGCGTAAAGAGGAAGGTATGTTTCTGAGAGTCGAGTTATATGATCGCGACCCAGGTATAGACTGGTCGAGACTAATAGGAAGCAAACGAGAGGCACACATAGAACAAAGATTGTGCGATGCATTTTGAACTTGACGTCGACCAGCACCTAAAGAGCCATAAGAATAGAGTGAGAGAAATGAGAAGTAGAAATTAAAAAAAAAGGGCGGCATGCAAAAAGAAGTACCTATCCTTAACCATAAAATGGCTGAAGGGCGAGGGCGTCAAGGGCGCCGACCACCGTTTGTGAGCCACTTACTCCAAGCCCAAGGGAAGGTTTTCGGCTGGCGGCAATCGAGTGCCCCCCACTAACGCAGTTGAAGGCACGTTACAGTGGGCTCAGCCTGGAATTCGCTAGCCTACAATTCGTCAATGCCTCTCTGACCATACCTAAAAAGTCATGTTGGGATTCGGGGACCTCGTTTACACGGGAGACTAGCAGGGGCGTAGTCTTGCAAACGATGATAACACGATAATCTCACTGCTGACAATGACCTGACAGAGTCTTTATTTCTGGCAGATGACGCTGATGCATTCCGAGACCAAGGGTCTAGTTCAACACTGACTGAGTGACTCACTCCATCACTTACCTACTAAGGTACTATTTACGGACAGACGCAACAGCTCATCTCTGTCAGTTCCTATCTAAACAAGAATCCAACATCCCCCAGATCCTGAATCCTCTCGTGTCACTCTCATTTCATTCCTTTCATTTCCCACCTTGCATCTTTAGGCTGAAAATCCCCCATGTCCTTTTCTGGGTTACTAATTAAATAAATCACTCAGCCTGCATCGTTTGTAAGGCACCAAGGATCGAGGCCGAGGCAGGGCTGCAAGGGTCATAACTTGCCTTTTTGAGCCAAGACAGATGTCAAGTTCATCTATCTAGACGAGCGACCAATCGAAACGCTGATAAGCTATCGATCCATCACCTGCAGGGAACGGAACATGTCATTCTCTAGATCCCGATCCAAACGGTTGATCCATCACGTTTAAAACGGTGTCTCCCAACTCGACCAACAACCAACAACCAACAGCACCTACGGTTCTCCAACTGTCCAAAGCTTCCAATACAAAACCAACAAAATGACAAGCATCCCATGACTAGTATCCACGCCTTGATGTGTTGTACAATCAATTCAGCATGATTCCGTCTCCACAGTCATGCCCAAACCATCTACCAACATGAGTCCTCCCGACCGTTTGTTCCTCCATCCTTCAACTCTCTCTTTTCCCCTCCCTTTTAAGAGAGAAAAGGCCCTATAAAATGCAGCTGACAATACAGGCTATTTTATTGTTTCACTTCTGCATACGTTGGGCCAATGCCCTGTACGCCAAGTTTCCCACTCCAACTGAGACATCAGCCCCCAGTCGGACAGATGGCCTCGTTGCACAGCGTGGCGTCCCGTCCGAGATGATAACCTGCGGCTACAAAAACGGCGACCCAGAGGCTGTAAGAACACCTGCAGCTGGCAGCGTGTGTCGGTTCAGTACACAGAATGGCCTATGGGGTATGTGCAAGAGCGGCGGCGATCCTAACTGTACTCTTGTCGGACGGTGCCGCGATCACCACGATTGTTTTGGTGGTTGTGGAAAGACGGAGAATAAAAAATTGCTAGCTACAACATGGTAATTCTGATACTTAAAAGGCATGCATCATCGACTAACCCGGACCTCTGCAGCAAAAAGGAGCAATATTGTAGTTTCGCGTACCTGATCATGGACGAAGGACACAAATACACTTACATGGCATGCGGTGCCGTCGCAGCAACAGACACCTTCTTCATGACCCCCAAAGTCCCACAGTTAACGAAACCCGGCCCAGAGACATTGACTGCTGAGACATCGGGACCCTCGAGCAGCACGACGGACGAAACCACCCCGTCGGAAACTCTCTCTGAGACAGTAACTGAGGCCTCTGACAACAATGGCTCTCGCCGCAGTAGTAACGTGGGCGCAATAGTTGGCGGTGTTGTCGGAGGCCTGGCTGTGGTCTGCGGAACGGCGATTGTTGCTTTGTACTTGCTACGAAAGAACAATGAGCACAAGCCCAAAAGTGAGAAGGGTACTTCTGAAGCCACGAGTCCAACAAGTCCCAATGATGGCCCCAAAGAGTTGACTGGATCGAATCCTTCCGAGTTGCAGGGAACTGCCATTCCTACTCCTCAGCTCCCTCTAGTTGAGCTATCATGAGAACAACAACTGGATGTCCAGTTTAACGTTACGTAGTGGGGATCCAAGATCAACGGCTATGACAATAATGTATATTTCCAATATTGGATCTTCCTTAAAAGCATGGGGAGGAGTTTGTGATGGGCTTATTTTTGCATATCAGCAGAGTGTTTTATAGGCATGACGGGAGTTTAAGGTTGGCATAACATGTTATTTCCGTTCTACCAAATACTTGTGTAGATTAGGGGTCTTGCATATTGTATTTTCCAGCATGGGAAACATCCGATAGATAATGATGAGGGCACTTGAACTATGTACGAGCGTCACGTATCGAAGATGCTTCAGCTGGCCATTTTTCATCCCTATAAGAACTCAAAACAGGTGATTGGGGGTATAACGAAACTCAGGATCCTAAATCATTTCCAACTCCTATTGGCAAAATCCCCTCTTATTTTCTTTTGAAAGCCAGAATCGCGGCGTATTGGGACAAGGCTCCAGGCATCTATAATAAAAGACATCAGTACCAAATCAAGCATTATATATGATTTGAACTCGAAGGCTTTACGTACGTTACCATATCATCCCAAGCCTGGCAAAGACAATCCTGATCGCCCTTCGGACATTCGTCAGGCTAAAAGCAAGATGTTAGCAACGATTGCATATGTCGTCGGGCAGGTTTGTCGTACGGTTATTGTTTCAAGGCATCTCTGGTAGATCCTGGTACATTCTTTATTTCCAGCCGGCTTGGCAGACACTGTAGCTGCGGAGAGAATGACGAGACTGGTGATGAATTTCATGATGAGTTAGTTGGTAGTTGTGTGTAGATCGGATGATGCAGAGAAGAACAGGACAGTAAAAGCCAAGATTACATGTCTATATGTACTCGAAAACCACATCAACTGTATTATAAGATTCAAGCCTGAGGTTAGTTTCTTGCGTAATGAGGAATGTATTGGGAAATCGAGACCCTGAAATAGGGTGCCACTATTCCCAGATCGTCGGGTTTGACACAAAGCTAGACGCTTTCCGTGATTTCCATGTGGAGAAGATCAGCCACAACATGCTTATCTTCAGAACAGAGTGCCTGGACTTTACTATATCGAGACTTGAATTATTGCTTTGATTCGACTCTTATTGTTCTTGGCAATAAATGCCTTTTTAGTAGATCAGGGACTTGGCTCTAGACTTGTATGGAGTTGCATGACGTTCTAGAATGACGTTCTATCTCGAAATAATTTGCATCAGCTACAATCCAGTCGATAAATTCTTATCATAAACCCCAATTCTGATGATAAAGAAGTAATTATTTAATGATGAAGAGTCTCGACGTCAAGAGCGGGTCGACAATGTCAGAGTGTCAATGCATTGAAACGCCTAATCCTCCAAGAATTACCCTTTATGAAATTATGTGATGGGGATACCGACTGTAAACATCAATTAACTTATTGATAAATATAAATAACTAACTAGCACAAATAATCAAAAAGTATCAAGAAAAGCCAGCTAAAGGCCTGAGCATTGAAACGACATTAACAGCATATCTCAACCTCCACATAGCAATCATCGAAGTGAAAATCCCGGCAATAGCACTCGCCAAAGACCCCTTACCGACCATCTTGGCAAAAGCCATCCACCATATCATCTTATGTGCGAGGATATACTTCTTTGAGTCATCGATCCTTGGGAATTTTTGATCGGGAATCCTTTTATCCAAGAACTTGCAAAGTGGTCCCCAACCTTCATCGACATGGTACTCCAGTGTCCTCTCGACAGGAACTATCCTCCTAACCAGCTCATAGTGATCGTGGAAAGCCTGCCTCGCGGGAGATTTTGTTGAAAAGTCTGTCATGGTATGGAAACTAGCTGGCGTGGCTTTCTTCGAGAACTCCCAAAAAGCTCCTGCATGTGCGGAGTCCCAACTCGCCAGCGTGTCCCAGAGAGGCCAGCGTAGAACACGACCGTTTGTCAAGTTCATGTTACGCAACCAGCTATCCACATCGTGCTGCGTGACGATGACTTTTGCTTCTGGGTAGGCAGCTACAAGCTCCTCCACAAAGCATGTAGCCGGAATATCAAGCACAGCATCATAAGAACCAAAAATCTTATCAAACTCTTCTCGACCCCAGGATTTGCCTCTGCCATGAAACTTTGCGTCAAGTGCTTCGCGCCAAAGACGATAATTTATCGTTGGACTGCCCATGGCGACAGACATGTGGTATGGGGTATAGTTTAGTTGCTTGAGGGCTGTGAAAAGAGCTGATATCCCTGTTCTTGACTGTCCAAGGCATAGGACGCGCATTGGTTTTGTTCGGGTGACTGGATAAGAATCGATAAGCCGGCCAGTAATGGGATGGGGCTTGATATTGTCAAGCTCGCGCATCTTGGGAGGTTCTAATGAATCTGAAAGCGAAACTTCTTGACTTTGGTTGGAGAAGGACATGGTATGTAATAGAGTATGAATAGTTTTTGTTCAAGGGGTATATACTCAGAACAACCAAAAAAGAATTTCAGACATTTTAAATCCAGCCTTTGAGATTTCAAAAGTTGGCAAGTTGGCAAGTTGGCAAGCTGGCATTATACGTCGACATGCGTGTCTCAAGATAAGCGCTGTTACATCAAGCGCTGACACCCAAAAGCTGTTATGATGTATTGGCCCCCAAGCTGACGTCGGGATCTGGTACTGCTTAGTATACTGCTCCGAGATGGTGTAAGACGGTGACTTTTCCATGGCTCGTCAGCAAAGGGTAAAGATGCAAGATCCATTTACCCATTTGCCAAGACTCAGTAATCAAGCGAATGGAGACGGTCAAAGTGCGGGACTCAACAAAACTTTATCAAGGATGTGGAATAGTCTCGGGCTGCTCGCCTCATTTGTTGATGTTTGACAGCGAAGCTCTTCGTATCAAGTGGAGCTGTATGTATGGTGGAAAACTATTCCGCGGATAAGCGGGAATGGTATGTATTTCTGTTGATATATATACGTATGAAGTATGTACTGAATTGCATAAATTGGCATCGTCATCGATGGAATCGTCCCATTTACCCCATACCTACCCGACCAGACAGTGCAAGGTGACCTTCCTAGTGCAACTACCACGGCAAGGCTATGGTAGCTCTTTAAGGGAAGTTGGAGGCAGCCTTGAACTCAGTCTGCGGCTTGACACTGACACCCTTGACGATGATAGTGCTGCCGGTAGAGCTGGTGACCCTAACATCAACCGTATCGGTTCTGAAGCCGCTGGGGTTTTCAAAGAAGTTGTACTCCTTTCGAGTGGTTCCAATCCATGACTTGCCATTGTCAGTGCTGACCTCGAGGCTCTTGATAGGAAGGTTGCTGTTGCGAACTTGCATAGAGAACCAGTAAGGACTCGTTCCTACAATAAGGTTAGTGATCAAATAAGCATACATTTTAGGGTAAACTGTATTGAGTGTGTAATAAGGGCGATCAGCGACTTGCCTTCTTTGTTGCGCAAAACAAGAGGAGCGGTGATGTCGCAAGAAATAGCTCTCCAGCTGGTCTGAACCTGACCGTTCGTACCGCCTACAGCTGTGAAAGCGTCCTCAAAGAGATCCAAGTGTCCCTTGTTGCACTCATTACACCTATCAACGATCTGAAAAGAAGTCAGCACCAGTAAGAAAACTCCATAGGAAGATAAATACCATAGCCTTGATCTTCTTTCCTGTTGGACCAGTGACCTCAATACAGTTACCACAGACACCTGCAGTATTCCAGTTGGGTCCAGAGAACGCAGTTCCATAGATGCCAGAAGGAATGGTATAGGCAACAAGTCCACAAGCGCCTCCTCCGACGTTGCCGCCGTAGTGAGTCGAAGTCCCAGAGCTGACCTCATCACTAAGATATCGTCCTGCTACAAGAGCTGGAACAGTAAGGAGGCTAGAGAGGAACTTCATGTTGGATTGGAAGAATGTGTGGAGTGGTGTAAGATGTGAGAGTTTGCTGGTAAGTGATCTGGTAAAACATTATCAATCAGCAAGATCCACACCTCTTATATATCGCAAACGTTTCAAAAAGCAGGTACTGACCATTTCTCTTATCCCACAATTCATCCCACGATTCGTTTTCGTCATGGTCCTTGATTTCCCTCTCCCAGGATAGCCACGGGAACTTGCAGGGATACCTAGTCGACGCAAGGTCTCGGCTCGACAAACGCAAGGAAGCCCATGAAACCGCCGTCTGTGGCAACTTGCGTTGTTTGTTTCAACTATAATCGATCGACGTGCGTGGAAAGCAGTCAGTCATTCGCCTGGTGTTTCGACATTGCCATCCTGAACCTTGTTAGCCGATCTGTTTCAACGGATCTCAACAGCTGATGCACGATTTATTGTTTTTAAAGTTTCGTATTGATGTGATATCAGTAGCGACTGGTGGAAATATGCTAGGTATATATGATGCGCCTTGGCCCGAGATATAGTAGTGTTGCGATTGTAGCAAAATAGGCAGCTCGGCGAATACTTGTCGACGGGGACACCGAGAACTGGCCTATTTGAGCTTTAAGTTTACAAGTTGCAGTCAGCGTACTAACGGTAATGGAGATGTTTCCTGATGACATATCAGGGTTGCAGCACTAGTCTAAGCAATTTCCATCACCATCCAAGAGAAATTCAACCTCATATGCATATCGTCATATTGTTACCCAGCCGTGACCCATCGTTTACCTGATTACCAGGTTATCGCGCCGACAAGGAGCACCAACCTGTTTCTCATCGTGACTAGGTTGCGAATTTTCTCCGCTGCCCTGCCCTGCGGCCCCCTTTTCAGTGGGCCCTTCCTCTTCCTTGTGTTCTTCATTATCATCCTTGTAGCAATCTTGAATCTCTGCGAGGAGTCTAGATTTCAAAGTCGAGAACGGCTTAAAGGTGAGTTTCTTCATCCGGATACAGAGTTCTGAGGACATGGCGCCCGTCGGCTTGTGGAGCGTCTGTGGATACTCAAACTTGCTCAAGAAAGCAAGTGAGATTTGTGCATTGTAGAAATACATGAACTCTGAGTTATCCTCGTCGACATACACAGCACAGGTCTATATCAAGATAGAGTCAGTTCCTGACTTTAAGCACACCCACCAACGTAGGACAATGTTACCTTGAAAACGTGATTTTGACGAAACCGAGTCAGAGGAGAACTCTTGTCTTCGGCCTGTGATTGAGCAAGACCTATGAGTACAGCCAGGATGTAAGGTTCGCGCCATTGATCTTCTGGTTCAAGTTGCTTTATGCGCATCTTGCGTAAAGACTCAGCCGGAGGATTAGCCCGTCTTGGCCTAGGAGGTTGAAAAACACCTTCTCGTTGGATCCGGATCATCCCTCGTTGAAGGAAAGCAAAGACGGGTGCTAGACTGCCAGACAAGCGCATTGAAAAGACTGCACCGTGCAGACGATACTCATGCTTCTTACCGAAGCAGAAGTAGCCAAAGGGTCTATTGAACAGCGGTCAGAAAGCCGACTGAAATCAAATAGCTCATGTCATACCTCTGGAACCTTAGAGGTCCGCCGTCTTCAGAAATCAGCTTCTTGATGGCTGCATTTTTCATATCCGAAGTTGCCAAGCGCTCAGCTGTCCTTGCATCACGATCGATGGTCTTCTTACTCCCCGATGCCTCGGATGCAGTTGTATCCGAAGCCTCTGATAGAGTTTCAGGGGACTCGTCCTTGAAGGAGCACTTGAGCAGCTCCAGGTGCAGTTGTACCCATTCCAGTGGCTGAACGAGAACTCGCTCCCTTGGATGCTGGCGGATGATGTCATGGATAGATTTTGCCTCTTTCATCGTAATAGCGACACTTGGATAGATAAAAACCGACTTGATAGATATGTCCGCTGTTTGATATCATGTAGTCAATTTGTGGTTGTGATAGGAAGTGTCGGGATGGTGGTCGAGAAAGCGTGATACGGATATTCTTTTGGTGGAATTCCAAGGTTCCGCTGTCTCACATATTTTCTCACGTGAGCCCCAACAGCAAGCAACGAAGAACACACCCAAACGACAGCATTCGGGCAATTAAGCAAACGCACCCGAATATAACCAAGAGCTCACTTTGAGTAATTTAGAATGCAAAGCTGTATATGGGCAACTAGACAAACTAGATTGGAAGCTAAGATTCTCGGACCACACAATTCTCGTCAGTTGATATCCTGATTTAAATCCTGTGTCATATAGTTGATAAAGAGCACTTGTAGAACTCTCTTAGATCATCAGCTCGCCACTTGGTCTTCCATCCACTCTCCTTCTCAATTCGATCTAGCATGTCTAATATCGCCTTGTGCTCGCTTGGATGGCTCATACAACGTCCAGCAACCCATAATGGCTGAACACTATTCGTCCATGCCCCATGATGTTCATTCGACATGCTTATACCGCAGACCTGCCTTGCGTGCCACAAAATGCTTCTTGGCTTTGAAGAATGACCGAGCCGTATCATAGCAGGCTGATTCTGAAGCATGAGAATCGATGCAGTGTGGTGCATTTGGTTCCCGGACATAGCCGCAGGATTAGAATAGAGAATGGTTGGGAAGGGCGAGGTTTCGTTCGATGGAATCGTCATTATAGGGTATAGAGGTGCTGGCCGTTCCTGGTACCACTCGCAGATGTGCTTCCACAACTTGAGCCACTTGGCACGGAATTTAACTTCGTTTCGGGTTGGTTCTGATGGAGAGGGCGCTAATAGATCGAGTACCTGCGCTGTAAGATATACCGCATAGTTGGCCCATTCCTCAAAGTTGGAAGCGTTCTTGAACAGCTCGACATCGTTCTCTATTGATGAGGTTTTTGATGCCCAGTGATTGATGGGTATGAGGGTCTTGACTGACGAGATCAGGCCGCCGCAGATATCCATACGCGCAAAGCACCAGAACAAAGCTTGCTCTGTACCTCCGACGAAACCGTTGATGCCTACAGCTTCCATGAGACTTGCACAACCGTCTAGATGTCGTTGCCACGCTTTGGGAGAACAACTCAGCATCTCCAACACACAGAGTATCACGCATGTAGCAATGACGGCTGTCCCACGTGTTGGTAGGTGTGGAAGAAGCAGATGTATTGCTTCTTGATAAAGGGCAAGGCTACGGCTGGTCGCGAGAGTATGCTTTAACTCAAGCTGTCGTGCGGAGAGGGCCAGCATTGAGTATCGTAGATGGTCATTATCCTTAGTCATGGTAGGGATGATCTGCTGAAAGTGTCGGTCCCGGTCGAATTTATCTAGCCACGGGGCGATTTCGTCAAAGTAATTCTTCCAGAGGGCGCACTCTTCCTGTTGCGACAACAGCGGTGCCTGAGACGACTGAAAGTCATTTATGGGGAGCGTATCCTCTGTCTCGTCCAATGGAGCATCTTCGGGTTCAGCTTCTACTTCAACATGTGGTGTGGTCGATCTTGTGGGTGCAATTGACCGCGTCTCCTGAATAAGATGGTTTCGCAATGTTGAGTGCAATTCATGATATGCAGAGCCTGGTAGAAAGATGCCATCTTCTGATACCCCCTCTGGTGTAAATGGCTGTAGTTGGTCGATGTATGGATACTCTGTTATGATATCAATTGGAACTGTGTCCATAGATACATGGATAGCAGGGTCAATCTCGACGGGGTGGTGGGATTGACCGTTCTGGCTAAAGTAAAGCAGGTCGGCAACAGCGGTGTCCGTTCGACGCTGCGATGCCGGTGACGATATGTCGATTACAGGAGGCGTTTGGATAGATACATAGCCGCCTGTCGTATTGGAGCTGGTATCTGACGGTCTTTCACTGAAGATAAGACTCGGCCGGCCTATGATGTCGAAGGAATCAATACAAACCGTTGGCTCTCCCAGAACATCAGCTTACCATGGTTGCGGCTCTGTGTGTAACTGCCCGTCAGATTGCTACGTTCTTCCTCTCCTTCATCGGTCTCGGCGCCATTGTAATCACGGATGACTTCATCCGTGACATCCAAGATCTCAAATTCCTTGGGCGGTTTCCTCCGGGCCATCTTGCGCATCGAAGGATGGTGGGGATTCAAGCACCGGGCATGCTCAGCCCGGAAAGCAATCTTGAGACCCCATTCGCAGGATTCGTTGCGACGGCGACATGTACCGCAGGAAGGTCGAGATTCGTCGCATTTGCGCTTCTTGCGTCTGCAATTGAGACATCCCGATCGTGTGCGCTTGTGCTTAGCGGGCTCGGTTCGAGAGGGAGGTTCCATAAGTCAACTGCAGCCGGTGCTGATATAAGAACGAGTGATTGAATGGGAAATATTGGCGAAAAGGGAGTGGGGATGGAGGAGAAGGATATGAATCAGGAAACAGATGTTCTAATTCTGGAGGACAACGGCAGTTGCAGCCAGACCTGGCCTACCAGATGATATAAGGGCACAGAAAAGCAACCAAAACTCTGGATATGAGTACCTAGTCTAAACGGAATAAACTGACTCGATAGTTTCGTTTCTTGTGTTTCAACAGTGACAATTACTGCCTACGGTCATCTCCAAACATGGCTTGAATGGGATCATGTCACACCTCGGCTTAGACTTGCCCAAAATACAACCATGGCAATTCTTGTGGGGATAACCTTTTGGGCAATCCTAATTTGCTTGAATGCAGATGGTCTGCTGCGGAGTTTCTGCATGTATCTTAGTGTCGTCTCTCAATCCCGGTGCAGTTGCCGTCAGAATGTGGGGATAAGATCAATGCATCGTCAGTTTGGTAGTTCTAAGCGGACTTTGACAAAAGACTAAAATCATGATCTAGCCGATGGAGTGGTTGCTTGAGTTGGGGTGTGACCTCTCTTTGTCAATTCTGATTCAATGCTTGGTCCAACTTCTACCATCGGAAATTGTCTCAACTGTTTGTGTACCACAGTTGTGAACATACCATCCAAGTCTTTTCATCATACAAATAATTCACCAGTCACGATACTAAGTTACCGTGTATTCCCGTCGTTCCCCAAATAAGCCCCTCAGTGCACTTCCTCTATAGGTGACAATACGGCTAGAATCCACACTCTAGAGAAAAAAAACAAGGCAATTAGACGCTCCCCATCCCTGAATTCGGCTGCCTAAATTCGCCGAACCAACCTACCTCTCAGGTCTTTACGGCTACGAAAAAGGTTAGCCGCTAGGAGTACAAGAGACGAAATTAACAAGTCAGTTTATGCTGTTTAGACCTGACCTCTAGATTATTTATTTTTATACCCTAAAAATTGAATGTCTTCCCCACGGCGCTTGCAGATGCCTCCTGTGTTGACCCGGAAAATAAAACCCCAGGATGCTGAATGTTGCAGTGAACTAACTGACTCCCCACGGGGAAAATCGCACCAAGACCTTGGAACTAACCTTGCTTTGCGCGATTCAATCCAACGGATCTTATTTCTTTATTGCGATGGTACAATACGCAAAAGATCATCGCGGTATATATATCAACATGAATTCGCCCCATCTTTTTTGTTCGAATGGTGTTGTTGTTCTGTGTCTGATAGCATCAGCAAACACTACAGCTGCTGGATAGCTTCAATTACACATACTTCTCACTTTTACCTTTTTTCTTTCCTGGTCATTCATCATGACTATCCTCGTCGGAAAGCCCCTGGACTGGGCCATCACAGCGACTGCTGGCTCAGGTTTCCTCCTCTTCGGTTACGACCAGGGTGTCATGTCAGGTCTCTTGACAGGCACAGCTTTCACTAATACCTTTCCTGAGATTGACACTACTGAAGGTGGCAACGGCAGTTCCTCTCTGCAGGGAACTGTAGTGGCTATCTACGAGATTGGATGTTTCTTTGGTGCCATCTTCTGTCTTGCGTTCGGCGAATACTTTGGAAGACGCAACTGTATCTTGATGGGTTGTGTCGTTCTCAGCATTGGAGCTGCTCTCCAGGCCTCGGCCTTTGGTATCCCTCAGATGATTGTCGGACGTATTGTCGCAGGCCTAGGAAACGGCATGAACACCAGTACTATCCGTGAGTTAATCCAATTGCCTCAACCAAAACCTCCAGCTAACATCTCGTAGCCGTCTGGCATTCTGAACTCATGAAGGCCAGTAACCGTGGAAAGGGCCTTGCCATTGAGCTCGCCATCAACATTTTCGGAGTCATGCTGAGCTACTGGGTCGACTACGGCATGTCCTTCGTCAGCAGCGATGCCCAGTTTCGCTTCCCGCTAGCTTTCCAGATCTTCTTCGCCATCCTGACTTTTATCGGTATTCTCCTCTTGCCCGAGTCTCCTCGTTGGCTTATCAACCACGACCGCCATGAGGAGGCCCGCGAAGTTCTTTGGGCTGTGCGAAAGAACGCCAAGTCTATCTCAAAGGACGACGAATCTGTTAGTCGTGCCATTGCTGAGATTCAACATGCCATCAACGAAGAGCGAGAGGCAGCGAAGACCAGTAGCTTCAAGGCTATGTGGAAGAATGGAGAGCAGAAGTTCCTGTACCGAACTATGCTTGGTATCGGTGGACAGTTTATGCAGCAGGTAAGACTGATCATGATACCAGCCTTATGAGACGGCATGGCTAACTATTATTCTTTACAGCTCTCTGGTATTAACTTGATCACATACGTGAGTATACCCTCCAATGAAAGGCCACCATAAGCCCAACTGACAATTCCCAGTACGCCCCCGTCATCTTCCAAGAATCTGTCGGCATCTCCCACAACCTTAGTCTCCTGCTGGCTGGCTTCAACGGTGTCGCTTACTTCTTCTCCTCGCTCATCCCAATCTGGATCATTGATCGCCTGGGTCGCCGAAAGCTGATGATGTTCGCTGCAGCCGGCCAAGCAGTCTGCATGGCTGTTCTGGCAGGAACTGTATCGACTGGACAGCCAGGCCCTGGAATCGTCGCTATCGTTATGCTGTTCCTATTTAGTAAGTTTACTCCAAGCCAGAAACAAGCCACAGAACTAACGAGTTTGCAGACTTCTTCTTCGCTGTGGGATTACTCGCTATTCCCTGGTTGCGTAAGTCATAACAACTTGAGCCTACAAAACCACACAAGAGACTAACATCATATCAGTGCCCGCCGAATACGCCCCCCTGGCCATCCGTACTCGTGCCGCCGCCCTCGCCACAGCCTCCAACTGGATCTTCACCTTCCTCGTTGTCGAAATCACCCCTGTATCAATCTCGAGCATCGGCTGGAAGACATACGTCTACTTCTGCATTTTCAACGCTTGCTTCGTTCCTCTTATCTACTTCTTCTACCCCGAGACCCGACTCTTGTCCCTCGAGCAGATCGACAAGCTGTTCACTGGCCCAAAGATCCTTCTTCACTGGGACCACAGCATGGGTGTCCCTGGAGAGGCTTCCGAGAAGAGTACTGATGGTGAGACGGGTAAGGCGATACATGATGAGAAGACCGAAGCAGAGGTCCATATGCGTGAGTAGATTACACGCAATGGGTATCGGCATAGGTTTAATGGGAAACCGCACATGTATTTAATCCATTATGGAATTATAGGACGTTCTAGTCCATGTTTATCCAACAGTAAATGAGTCATTGACTATCCCTTACTCAATCGTATCGTGGCGAGAAATTACAGTCCAATTAACGTGTTCTACGGTACCCCAAAGCTCACTTCCAATTAAACCAGTTGGGTTTCTTCTTGTCAGCTTCCTGCCTCTTCTTCCACTCCGTTTCCTCCTGAGCCATCCAAGCCTGCATCCTCATGCACTTCTCCTCCATCTGAGCATCTGTCAAGAAGCCCCGTCCACCATCCTCTGCGGTATCTTTATCCTTGGATCCTACGTAGGATCCTTTAGTTACACCTAGTGTGTCGCATAACCCTTCTGACTTCTCCATCAACCATACTCCATGTCGGAGACCATCACGCCAATGCGGTGGCAGGGCCTTGTAGCCGAGTAACGCCCCAAGAAGAGCACCAGCAAAGCAAGCGTTTGTGTCTGCGTCTCCACCCTCCATTATAAGGTCGGTGATTAGCTTTTCGAAGATGGCAAGCTGAGAACATATTTGACCCGATGACTTGAGCTGGCGTAGTGCAAGGCGAAGAAGCAAAATGCCAGAGCCAAAGGTCTTGTAGACATAGCCAATCTTATAACTCTCATCCAACTTGAGGTCTGCTAGTTTTTGAGCTGTGGCATGTTTTCTAAACTCAGCGAGATCTAGTCGCGGCTCGTCTTGTCTGTCGGGTTCTTGGAGTTCCTTTTCGCGAAGCTGGGTGTACCAAGCAAGGCCAATTTCGATCAAGTCATCGACATGTTGTTCCTCATATATCTCGCCAAGTACAAGACCTCTTACAAGAGCAGTCCCAATCGCACAGGAAACCACACATCTTGGGTCCACGTGAGTGACCACAGAGAAATCGGCTGCGGTTTGGAAGGTTTCTTCGACTGACTTTCCAAGACACATGAGTCCCAGCGGGTGCGTTCTCATCAAGCTCCCATTGGGCGCAGCGTTGTATTTGCCCGTTACCCAGAACTTTCGAGCTGTTCCTTCAGCGTCATCGAGATAAGATTTGCTCCTGACGATACCACCGACAGTCCGACCCAAACCAAGAGGCAGGGTGTCGAGAGCCCTCAATCCCATGCGCACCCAGACTGAGAGCCTCGAGGCAAAGTCTTGAGGGCTAAGCTTCTTGCCATCGCCGTGGAGGTACGAGAGCAGTATTAAGACAGCATGATCCGTGTCATCTGTCCAGTCCCCCGTAACGTGAAAATTCCTGTGATGATCGCGACGAAAGGGAGTGGCTTTCTCAGCGGGGAGTAAAGTAAAAGTGCGGTCGAGGTAAGCCTTGGAAGAGATCTCAGCAGAGAGAAATTCGGTGTACAATCCGATTGCGTCTCCTAACGCTGATCCAAAGATGGTACCGATTATACGGTCTTGGAGGTGAGGGGACTCCAAGGCCTTGTGTGCATTTGGCGATAATATGGAAGACATTTCTTGGACTGTATGAGGCGATGCGATATATTGGAAGAAAAGATCCAGATAGATCCTTTGTTGAGAATCTTTGAGAAAATTGAGAAGGCTTGGGTTCCGGCTTACGGTTGAATAAAATAGATATTGAAAGAAAAGAGAGAATAATACCTACTGCTATATACATACATGTCCAGCTGAGGCAGCCAAATTAATGGAACAACCTCGCAAGGCACCCGCGATTCGAGGTTGGTTAGTGGCATGATCTGGGCGGTGGCAGTGGAGACGCCACAATACGCCAGGCCTCTTAGACTAGACAAGTCCAGGTCGACACAACATAACTGACAGTAGACGACAGATTCCAGCGGTCAGTCTTTCTAGCCGTTCCATGTTGTAAAGAAGCAAACCGATATTCTCATTTATATATAATATATGTGCACATGGATGACCTCTATGGATTGCGTGACGCTTGATGGGACAGTGGTGGTGTCCATCGATCAATCCCGCCCAATGCTCGCCAAAGACACGATACTTTGGGCTGCTTCCTCTTCTTCATTCCTTTCATCTTGATGTAATTTCGTTGCCATATCCCGTTCCTGCTCTTAGTGTACGTTTCCGGATCAGACCGTCTGAATGGACCCTTCTCGTAGAACGACGGTTCCTGAAGATTGTTAGACATCTGGAAGGTCGACGTATGTGTCTTGCTTCTCAAAAATGACACTTACTCCATTGGGGACAACATAACCCTCTTCCTTCTTTTTTGGTCTGTCGTTTGTGTTGTCGATGCAGGAGTCCCGACGGCGAATGCATTGGTAAAGACGGCACTGTATATCGTCCATTCTTTCCTTGCACAAATAAGTCTTGTGAAATGAGGCAACAGATTCGGAGCGGCTGAGAATTTTTTACCTTGCAGGATGTCTTGTCGCCCTTATTTCTGAATCTGCGTATCCCACGCATGAATATAAAGTTGATGATCCTGTATCCGAGTTTAGTACATAGGAGAACCTGCTTCCATGCTTCTATTCTGGTCGTGATCATCTTGTCAGCTTCTGACATCAAAGTGCAGATGTAGGTATGATCTCTCCGTGAACTCTTTCCGTGTCGTTTGGATATGTCACCTGCCTAAATTGTTCTTCGGTTCTTTCTTTTTCTCCATTGTCGTTCTCGTGCTTGCCGCAATACTCTTTTCGGGTCTTGTTTATGGGTTTCGGTAGTCAGGAGCAAATAGCATTGTAGGATGTCTATAAGAAAGTTCTTCTCCCCTCTCTTTTTGATCTTCTTTTCTTCTTCTTTCTCACTGAATAAAGTGGAGTGCTCGCCGCGCTACAAGACCGATCTGAAGGCCGGCGTTCAAGGTGTCGGCAGATGAAGCGTCGTCTGGGTCCCCTTGGACTAACCCCCCAGGGACGTGGTGGGTATAAGTAGCCCCGGTCAAATTTTTGTTTTCTTTCATCGTGTCACTGGTATTACACTACCTCCAGGTGACGCGCGACCTTTTTTTTTCATTGCATTTATCGGCTGGCCGGTAATGCGAAGAAGAAAAGCCAACCCTCCTGGTGGTGGATGTTGCGTTGACACTAGGCCATGACGACTCGTAGATGTGTGATAGACCCAGCATGCTGATGGGGATGGTGATGGAGAAAATATGGATGAAGAAGTTTAGTAAGATAAAGTGAGGGAACATGGTCTTATTTATAGTCCAAGGGAAACAAAGTTCTATTATGCATTGAAGTATGTTTGCCATATGTGCTCAAATTTGGTGGTTGGTACAACTTCATTATTAAAGCCAATACTAACTGAGTCAACATTAGACTTCAAAAACTGCCATATCCTCAAAGATAATACTGAATTTTTCGTTACCGTGCAACAAAGAGTCATAGAATGTATCATGTGCTCAGAAAATAATTTAATATAAATCTCAAGTTCTCGTTAACAAAGTTTATTCCGTTACTATGCAGATGCGCAGTGACCTCCATCTACCCGCAGGTCGGTTCCTGTCACAAAAGAAGCACCCTCAGATAGTAAGAACACAGCTGGTGCTTTGAAGTCCTCGGGGGCGCCCAAACGTCCCAGCAGAGCACCAGCCATCCACGTCTTCTCGACCTCGGGGTTCTCTTGGAGCAACTGGTCTGTCATGGCAGTTCGAATGTAGCCGGGAGACAATGTGTTGACTCGGATACCGTATTGACCCCATTCCTGAGCGACCGATCGGCACATTTGCTGGACTGCAGCTTTACTGGAGTTGTATGCCGTGCATGAAAGGCCCTAATGTTTGTTAACTCTGCTGGAGTTGCGTGATAGTTGATTGACTTACTCGATTGGCAATGTTGCCCGACATGCTGCCAATAATCACAATGCTACCAGGGCTGTTGTTTTCTCGTAGTACTCTCGCAGCATACTTGCAAGTATTAAAGACACCAGTCACATTGACTCGTAGAATTCGGTCAAAGTCGGCAGCAGGATAGTCAAGCGCTGCAATTTGCTGCTGGATACCGGCGCAAGCAATGGTCCCCCAGAACGGCGCTTCAAACTTATCGGCTTCGGCTGCAATCTCCTTCATCGCTGTCTCGACAGATTGCTCTTCTGTGACATCGCATTTCCGGTAAGACACGGACACTTTGTTGGCTGTGGCGATCTTGTTGAGCTGTGCCCACTCTGCTTGCGATGGCTCTTCGAGAATGTCTAGACAGGCTACGCTGCCACCAGCTTCAACAACGGCGAGGGCTAGGGTAATACCCAGACCACGGGCTCCTCCTGTGATGGCGATGGTCTTGTTCTCGAGTGAGAAGAGCTTGTAGGTTGATGCTTTTGAGGCGGGTGTCTCTTGGGACTCGGGCACATTAGCCGGGAGCTCGATGTCTGAGACGATAGCGGGAGCCATTGTGATGGTGGGGTTGATGTGGTACAAAGAATTGAGGGACAAGAGTCGAAATTGGTGAGAAGCGAAATGCTGGAAAGACTTGTCAGGTTATAAGATCGTCTAGAGTATCCATTTCTAGAGGCACCAAGGTTGGTCTGACATTTGTGAGTTGGCAAACTTTCATGGCAACATCCAGAGGGAAATCGGGTGCGAAGGATGATGTGTCAGAGGTGTATTCGAAGGCCAAGGTTGAAGCATTTAGAAGGGGTTATTGTAGCCGGGGGTTGTCACATTGCATATCGTGGGGATGGGGACAAAAAGAATTGTCCAACCTGGTGAGGTACCTGTGTCACATCAACCCACTCGGCTCTGCATCATTTTGGCCAGTCTCTCGTTGTACAAACATAGTATCTAGGTACCTACCTTGGTAGGAAGCCTTTCTTTTTCTTGATCCTCATTTGCTACTTGTCCATACAGAGAGTTCCTCAGGTAGATACTAAGATAGAGAATAACTCCAAAGCTTTAGGGTATAAGAACAAACAACCAGGGGCCGTGCGCTAAGGAAGCATAAACTGATTCACTAGTAATTCCGTCTCTTACGGCCCTTCACGCTTAGGCTAGGACATAGTAGCCTTCCCCGCATAGTGACCCTCCCTACCATGATGAGCTTCTTGTGTCATTTCAATGGCAGTTGTAAGCGCTTCCTATGGATCTTCAATCTAACCTCGACAGGCAAGGCCCAGATTCATCTGCCTCCACTTCCCCGATACAGAGGCCTTGCAGGAGGATGGCAGCCTCTAAGAGGATCCAAAACCCCAGAACCCCACAGCGCTTTCTCTTACCTTGTCGGGAACATTCAAGGGTTACAGCAGAACATCATCAAAGCTACATGAAGAGGATCATGCGCAAAAGATGCTTTCAGAAATGCCTATATCTCAAGCGAATCGGTCGACCCAGAAGCTCAATTCATCCCCCGTCCCCTCGTCTGAGAACGACCACAATCTCAATCCAAGATGGCACCCAGTGCAATTGCCCCAGAGACACAATATGACCACACAGCCCTATCCAACGTCGTCAAATTGATCAAGAACGATGACGCCCGGACAATTGATCTTGCTTTGCGGCAATTCCGTTGCTTGATTGCTGATCTATGCGAACAATTCAAGGGCGGCCATCCTGGGTAAGTCATACAGTCTTTGACAACCCCAGAACAAATGCTAACCAGCTTCAGAGGTGCCATGGGAATGGCTGCTATTGGCCTCGCCCTCTGGAAATACATAATGCAGTACTCGCCTAACGACCCGGACTACTTCAACCGCGATCGCTTCGTTCTCTCAAACGGCCACACATGTCTCTTCCAGTACACATTCCTTCATCTCGTCGGCTACAAGGCCATGACATTTGACCACCTCAAGTCCTATCACTCTTCCAACTACGACTCTCTAGCGCCAGGACATCCCGAAATCGAGCATGAAGGAATTGAAGTGACGACCGGTCCTCTCGGTCAAGGCATTGCCAACGCAGTCGGTCTCGCCATGGCTACCAAGAACCTCGCCGCCACTTACAACAAGCCCAATTTCGAACTCGTCAATAACATGACTTACTGCATGATTGGAGACGCATGCCTTCAAGAAGGAGTTGCTCTTGAAGCTATCCAGTTGGCGGGCCACTGGAAGCTCAACAACCTCGTCGTCATGTACGACAATAACCAAATCACCTGCGACGGTAGCGTTGATCTCTGCAACACCGAAGATGTCAACGCCAAGATGCGTGCTTGCGGCTGGGATGTGATTGAGGTCGAGGACGGCTGCTACGATGTTGAGGGTATCGTCAAGGCCCTCATTAAAGCCAAAGCCAGCACTGACAAGCCCACATTCATCAACATCCACACTGTCATCGGTGTTGGGAGCAAGGTTGCTGGTGATGCCAAGGCTCACGGTGTTGCCTTTAGTCCTGAAGGTGTCAAGGCCGTAAAGGAGCACTTCGGCATGGATACCGACAAGCAGTATGTCGTCTCTGATGAGGTCTATACCTTCTTCCGTGACCGCAAAGCCCGCGGCGATCGCCTTGTAGAAGACTGGAACATTCTCGTCGATTGCTACGCCAAAGAGTACCCTGAGCTCCACCAAGAGTTCATCAAGCGGGTTGAGGGTCGTTTCACTGAAGATTGGCGGAGTATTATCCCCGCCAAGGAGTCCCTGCCTACTACTCCCACCCCTTCTCGAAAGTCTGCCGGAATAATCTGTAACCCCCTGGCTGCTAAGCTCAAGAACTTCATGGTTGGCACAGCTGATCTGTCGCCCTCTGTTAACATGATCTGGAAAGACAAGGTCGACTTCCAACATGTAAGTGTCCCTTGAAAGCAACAAGTCACCATTAGCTAAACAGTTATAGCCCGAGCTCAGGACCACATGCGGCATCAATGGAGACTACTCCGGCCGCTATATCCACTGGGGAATTCGTGAGCACGCAATGGCCTCCATCTCGAACGGTCTGGCCGCCTACAGCAAAGGCACCATCCTCCCTGTCACATCTAGCTTCTTCATGTTTTACATCTACGCCGCCCCTGGTGTCCGCATGGGTGCGCTCCAAAACCTCCAGGCCATCCATATCGCCACCCATGACTCTATTGGTACCGGTGAAGATGGCCCTACTCACCAACCTATCGCTTTGCCTGCTCTCTATCGTTCAATGCCCAACATACTTTACATCCGGCCTTGCGACACGGAGGAGACGGCCGGTGCCTTTATCACCGCCCTGGAGGCGAAGGACACCCCATCTATCATCTCCCTCTCCCGACAAAACCTTGAGCAGTACCCTCAGCACTCGAGCCGTGAAGGTACCCAGAAAGGTGCATATGTCTTTATCGAGGATGAGGATGCCGATGTCACCCTGATCGGCGTTGGTGCTGAGATGGTCTTTGCCGTCAAGACTCGCGAGGTCCTCAAGAACAAGTTCGGCATCAGAGCCCGTATCGTCTCCTTTCCCTGCCAACGCCTCTTCAACTCTCAGCCTCTTGAATACAAGAGGCAGGTTCTCCAGTATCGCTCCAACGCTCCCCGCGTTGTAATCGAAGCATATGCCGTTAATGGCTGGGAGAGATACGCCGATGCTGGCTATTCCATGTCAACATTCGGCAAGTCGCTACCTGGAAAGGACGCATACAAGTACTTTGGTTTTGACGAGACTGTGATTGCTCCAGAGGTTGCTAGACTTGTAGAAGAGGTCAAGGAGGAGGGCATCGAGAGTCTGCGGGGCGAGTTTCGGGACCTTAACAATGTGACACATGAACACTAATGGGTCATTGAAGAAATATGCAAAGGACTAGCATGAACTTTGGAGTTATTTTTGGGTATTTTTAGTCGCGATGATCCCATTTTTGAAAATCAAGACTTTCTTGTCAAACTATCTCAGTTCTCATATGACTCTTTATGACGTCCTCCCAATATTGAACGTCTCCATGGCAATCCAGAAGAAGACTGCGTTCTCCCCAATGTTCCGACTGCACTCAATTTACCTCTTCGTCGTTATTCAAGAGTACATGGCGTCCTAAACGAGTTCCAAGTAGTACGTGGTGACTCATAGTTTACACAACCTGTGCTGTAAATTGCCAAGATAACAGTGTCCAACTGACAAGATAGAATGCCCAATTCGTAAGCAATCCCAGCGAAAATAGTTTGATGCTCGTGTAAGCTTCTTAACCATGCATTTGTCTTCCCTTTGGACGAATGATGGCGTCTGAAGGGGACAGTGATCGTACGCCCTCCATCAAGAACTAGCTGATGTTCTGAACACCACCATTAACCCCCCTGGGCCAGGCCCACCATGATTCCTGAACTCGGATCGTAACATCTTGCCCAGCGTTCAGTACTGAGCCCGCGACGTACTGCCCAACTTGGCGAGTAGCCACTGCGGCTTCGCGAGTGCGTGGGGCCAGGCTCATGATGCTTTCGGTCACATTGCCGATGCCACTCTGTGCGAGACGTTTTGAAGCCGAGAAAACTTGTTCGGCAGTCTTTACTCCTGGAATCTTGCGTAATAAGGATACTTTCTTATCCACTCTGGTATTTTGTTGGTATTCTTCCGATTCGAAAGGGCCGATGGGGATATCGTAGCCTGACAAGTTTTTACGATCCAGTTTGGCATTTTGTTCAAAATAGGCCTGTTCGGGATCGCGGTCTTCTGGGATATCCATCATCTCCGTGTCATCAAAGACAAGGAGTTGGGAATCCTTTGAGAAATTGTTATTTCTGTGCGAGTGCTGGCTTCGCTGGGCAGCCTGAGATGCAGCTGCAAACTCAACAGCGGCTTCCACCATCTGTGTTTCGACAATCACAAATTCATCTTCTTCATCGCTGGGTATGTCGTTTTCTCCATCCACGGGGTTGTAACTGGACGTATTCTCCAGTTCGGGAGTGGTATGCTCTTGGCTTTCTTGCTGGGGTACAATGTCCGAGTTCTGAGTTTGAAAAACACTGACCCCCAGCTCAGAATCCGAAAGTTCAACACCATTGCTTATATCCATTTTGATTCTCTCTCTCTTCCAAAAAGCCTGTTTCTTTCTAATATGTGTGTGCAGCCGAGTAGGGAAAGAGTTACTGATTTTCCGGGGGAGGGCAACAAGTTTGGTGGCGTGTGGTGATAAGGGGTTATGTTTGTTGGGGGCCTCAAGACAACCTAATCAGTATTGTTATGCTTGGCGAGACTGACAGATGAAGAAGAGAAGAGAATGAAGAACTATGTGGAAAATACTGGACTAGGCAGTCGTGGAATGGAAGCCTATTACTGCTGCGATAAACCAAGGTTGTTAGGATGAAGGCATGGACGAAACATGTGAATCACTGTTCATTGCCGTGCGCGAGTTTCTTTGACTTCCCCAGCTACCTGTGCTCAGGTTTTTGCTCTCTAGTTATTATCTATTACGATCAATATCACTTCGGTTTTTGGCTCGGTCACGTCCACTTTCAACTGATGTACCTAATTCAAAGCTGCTACTCATGTCCACCTCTGGATGGGTCTTTGTCACGACGCCTCTTATTGAGTTTGGATCTTTTAATTTCAAAAGTGAGCCTCTTGCAGCCTTTTTTGATAGGACCGATATTTTGGGTTACCCCGTTAGACTTTGGTGATTGAATAGCATTTTTGGCCTCGAGAATCTCTTACAGCTTTTTTTTTAATGGGACAGCTATTTTGGGTGACCGTTAGAAGGTCTCTTTGTCTACGAAGCTACGGCTGAGGATGTGGTAAGTCGTTATCAACGGATGATATTTAATCCGCTCAGACCCTTGGAGCTAACAATTTCCTCAGGACATTCACAACTTCTATATGGAGTAGCAAGGCACCATTTGACACCGACCCTCTTAACCCGGCCGTCTCCCTTTTGTGCCCGGATCTCGAGCCATTTCAGCTGCCCATTCAATCGTCCTTGGAATCAGACGCGGAACCGCTTAGTCAACCGCCCTTGGAATCAGGCTGGGAATCGCTTAGTCAATCGCTCTTTCAATCGCCCATTTAACCGCCCGTTCCAGAGTGTCAAGATAACTCAGCGGATAATTTTAACGATTTGTTCGCTTTTTTAAAAGATCCCCTCTAGTTTTTGCCCGGCACCATCCTCGACCAATTGGCACACCAACCTCTATTGATCTGGTGGTCATTGTTGGAGATTGATCCTTTTTCGCACTAGAATCTCGTCAAAAGCACCCCAAAGTCGTCACAGGCCCTGCCCGAATACAACCCACGCCCGTCCCGACATTGTTTCCAAACTGCGCATTTTTATACGTTACGATGGCTTCGATATTCTCTCTCCGCGGGCTGTTTAGCCGCCAAACTATTTCGACTACCCCTACAACTCGTCTTTTTTCTACGACAGCAAACATGCTTGCCCGCACACCTCCGAAACCCGCCGCGAAGAAGCCCGCAGCGGCTGTTCCGCGCAAAAAGCATGTGCAGGCCAAATCCGAAAATTTCTACCGCATTCGTACTCTCCGTCAAAACATGTTTTCTCCTGCACCCCCACCCTTGCGTATGGCCCGCCTTCGATACCTCCGACATTGGACAATCCACCGTGCGTGGCAGTTGTTTCGTCGACAGCAACACCAAGCGACCGAGCGCGAGCGTCATCGTATCTACAGCGGCATGTACAATGCCTGTGAAGAGCTGCGCAAAACCGTTGGTCCTGGTAACCGAGACGAAGGTTACCTGTATCGAGTAGCCATGGAAAAGAAGGGTGTATGGGGAACTGATGCGATACCGATTGAATACGCACGATACCAAACAGACTTCCCCGCTAAGAATGCGTGGAACCACGACTGGAAGAGACACAGCAACTAGATGGACCTGTATGGTTAGTGTATGAATTCAAGAAATGGTAAGAGAAAAGTGTACTGTATGTATAATAGAAACGATTGTTAGACATGAATGGCTACAGCAAAGTAGTGTTCATTGACCCGACTCGTGATTGAAAGTGACTGGTGTGCTATTAATTGATGCAGTAAATCAGACGGAATTAAATGTCAATATCGTCACTCTCATTAAGTTATCCGCTCCTCAAACAACAGTACCGATCTTCCCAGTCTCAAGTATGCCATTAATTCACTCTCGCCCATCCTATGCTCGACCAAGCCAGCCAGCTCTATGCCGCTGTCCTAATTATTAGATAACACATGGATAAAATATGCATTGCCTAACCCGCTTGAATCAAATCATGCAAAATATCAGACTCCTCCTACCCACACCTCCAATCCGCTCCCGTATTTTTGTATCCTCCCGGGATGCCATGTATTTAAAGACTTTCGCATTCCCCTGGCCAGATAATAAGGGTGCTTAACAGGGAGAGAACCGCTGGTCAAAAAAATAAATAATTGCGAACATGTTCAAGATTAAAGGAAAACAAGGACAAATGCGCAGGGGGAAGACAAGATGAACAGAGCTAAACAGTCCGTTTTGTCTTGGAGAATGTTATCCCAAAACGGCATATTCATATTTCTTTTCTTGTGTCTTGGACAGGGAGCACCTGGCAATAAAAAAACAACGGGGGGGAATGCCGGTATTCGAATCGGTAGGCGGTTGAGTTGTTGGAGATGGAATGTTGGTGGCTATGAGTTTTGGCTGTCCCTTGGCCACGATCCGCCTGTCAACTGAAAGACAAGACGGCGCGCCAAAATAAAATATAAGAAAAAAAGATGTCCTCCTCCTAGAGCGCCGAGCAATAAGTCCTCTATATCCTGTGTGATTCCCTGGTGTCCAAAAAATCCTATAATTGTCTCCAGAAATTGGAAAATGTTCCGGTGTCATGGCCGAGGCGAACGGTAGTTGATCGCTTGGAGATATACCTGGGCCAGTTCTCAAGGTGGGTTTCGCTGCTTACAACCCAGATGCCGAGTTCGCATCTGTGTCAGATTGTGCACTACTGAGTCTTTACAGCACGACACAGCAGCCACCGCCCTCACCCTTTTCGAAAGTCAGCAGAGCAGCACGAGTAGCCGCCTCGAAGACATCGTCGACACCCTCGCCGCTCAAACTGGAGCATTCCAGATATCGTTTTGCGCCAATTTCTCGTGCGATAGACTCTCCATCGTGCTCTGACACAAATCGCATCGACTTCTTGCGCATTTCCTCAATCGCAACGGGGTCTTCTCGAAGATCCTTCTTCAGGCCAACGAGAATGATAGGAACACCGGTGCAAAGTCGCTGGGCTTCTTCAATCCACTATGACAACAGGTCAGTCTTGAATCATCTGGACGTCGTGGCGCGGTGGGGTTCGTACCTTGTGCTTAACGTTGTCGAGAGAATCTGGGGTGTCGACAGAAAAGCCTATCAAAATGACATGGGCTTTCGAATATGCAAGGGGTCGTAATCGCTCGTAGTCTTCCTGGCCAGCAGTATCCCAAAGAGCGAGCTGGACAGACTTGCCGTCCACTCTGCAGTCCGTCACGTAGTTCTCAAAAACTGTGGGAATCTATATTCGTCGTTAATATTCGTCTTCGCAAGGGGGATTCGATCGAGGCTCACATAATGCTATGTTATGGTTAGTAAACTTGATGACGAAACGATATGAGGCTGGGGGAGCTCACTGTAGGAAAGTAACCTAGCGTAAATACGCTCAACAAACTGGTCTTGCCGCAGGCACCATCACCGATAATGACCAGCTTCCTACAATCTATCATTAGCGATGTTTCTAATGCATGTCCTGAAAGAGATGACCATTGGGAACGCAAAGGAGGGTTTGTGTTTGAGAACAGGCGTAACTATGTCAATGCAGGGTTGGGCAGCGCGACAACAACTCGTACCTGCGGATAACGTTGCTCGGATTTGCGCTCATGATGAATCAATTATATAGGCTCGAGATTGCGTGAGATCTCGAAAGCGATAGGAAATAATGTCGGATCTGGAGTCTGCTACGGGCCCCAGATCTGGGTATTGCGTCGGGATGTGGTTGTCGTCGATAAAATATGGGTGGAAATGCAGCGAGTTACAGCGATCAAGAGGGCGGCGTCGTCGCGGTGATGAGAGCAGGAACAAGCTAAGGCAAGCCGATAGGGATGAGGATGGATTGAGTTTAGGAGAATGGCAATGGAGATTTTGAGGATTCGGTTCGGTGAGAGAAGCGTCGTTAACGAGATTTAGGACCCCTTATTTTTTTCGAACGGATTTTTTGGTAAGAGAATCGTTGGATGGGTGAGCAACAAGGGACGTTCGGAGTGAGCGCGCGGACGAGACGTGGAGCGAGGAGGAGCAAGGCCAGGCAGTACGTAAATACGGAGCACGGTACGGTACAATACGGTTCGGTAGCCTGGACTGGGGTGCGGATGATGGGTGCTGTAGTGCGAGCAGGGCGTTTTTAATGGCGGTGGGACGGAGGTCCAAGAGGGAACGTCAGGGCGCTCGCTGTTGGTTCCAAAAAAACTCCAATGGGATGGGTAAGCTTCCTTATACGGGAGAAGGAGAGAGGAAGAAGATGGAAGACCGTCTCCAAGGGAAATACGAGCCGACAAACAGCGGATCAGGCCAAGGGACGTAAATAGGCAGGCTTCGGCGCTGATATGATAGGGCAGTAAAGGATCGAGTTGATGTTCCTTTTTTTTTCTGGTCAGGCTTGTTGCTCGACTAGTCTCGGACCAGGTTTTGAGCTGAGACGAATTGGGCTGGGCTGATAAAATGCTGGGAACTTTGGCCAGGTTTAGTCTGAACGGATAGAAGTAGATAATCAGTTAGGTAGACTGACTGACTGATCTCGAGGGGGTCAACTAAAGATAACCATCTCCATTCGGTTTTAGGTAGTACTAAGTTATAGATCGAAACTAAGAGGCAGCCTCCTTCTATTGTTGGAACGGTTTTGTTCACAAGTGACGGTGGTGGTGGCACCGGTGATAGTGGGGAGGTCCTGGACGAGTTGTTCGTCTCTCTCCCGGCTCCCCTGGGTTAGAGGTGGAGCAACAGACAGAGGCGTGGAAAACGGGTCCGGGGCGACCGTTTTAGCTGAGAATGAGGTGAGGTTGAGTGGAGGACGACAGTCGTGGAGGTGCTTCAGCATACGGTATGTTGTTTTGATGGTGGGTTTATTGCCTGAATCGATGTTGCTTCCATCCACGTCCATAGCTTGATGATGACAAAAACACGGGTGGACATGGATCATGGTAGACAGAATGTACCGACAGTATGGATGGTTACAACGATCTATTGTGACTATCTGCTACGTAACGTGGATAAAACTCACTCGACGAGTTCAATTGGAAGCTTTCCACAACATAAACTCCATTCATGAGCATGGCATGGCATAGCATGGCATAGCCTTGGGGCGCCCGTTTGATGCAGTCTGCACTGCACTTCCCATGTTGCAGGCCCGTTGCAGACCCAGCAAGCCCCCTGTGGCGGAGCGACCACTAGACCTATTTAAAACAACCCACAGAGGTGGACATTTGAATGAAGGCTGTTCGGTTGATTCTGACACTTCTCCGCACCAACCAGCTCACTGGACAGAAACGGGTTCGATAAGCGGCCTAGCCATCTCCAACAGTTTCTACAGCTACAGCTAGCTATAGCTATAGCTACGGCAGACCAAATTGCAGGAGTCCTCTTCAAGCAGTGTCGGATCTTGATATTCAATTAGGTAACAGTGAGGAGTTTTGTCATGGAACAAGCCTGTGGGCACTCGTGTCTACCAAGGTTCCTAGGCTAGCACTGAGTCTAGCCAACTCAAATCCGTCAGCAATTGATGCAGTTCAGGGACCTGTCACAAATGTCTTGAGTGTTCTTTTCTTCAACAAAAAAGTCCAATTGGGTTTCTTTGTTTTGTTTCGACGGTGATAGACAGGGCTTGTAACCTTCCATTGAATACAACAATGACGACAGATTCCAGATGCAGGCAAACATCTCGACAGGTCCACATCAACAGCAAAAAGTCCCCTTGTCGTTATTCGGAGGATTAATTATTGCATTCCTAGCCTTTGTTTCGCTCACTCGTTAATTCTGCGGATTTCTGCGCCCTCCGTCATGCTTTCCACGGCTGCCGCTATTTGAGGCTGTGCAGATTGATCCACTCCCGCTCGCCGGTAAGCTAAAAACAGGAACCAGACCAGGGTGCTAGTCTGCTAGACGAACTGCCAGTCAGTCCTGAACGCTCATTAGCTGCTGTCGAGCAAACCATCATTTTAAGGTCCCCTAGAATAGATTCCTACCTAGTAGTATCCTACAAAGTTCATGTTTTACGCTCACGGTTACCAAGGGTGCACATCGGATCAGAATTAATTGATCGACTGCCCTGAATTACTACGGATGATACCGTACAATCTTTGCTCCGTGTTTTTGGCTCCCTCACGCTAAACCCCTGTACAACAGGATTTCGGCGTTTGTCGAGATGCCGACTGTGGACTGTCTCCATCGCTGACGCTTCGTTTGCAAACAAGCAAACATATCTTCATCCAGGATCATTGTCCTCTTCGCGAATGTTTTTCATGATTGCCTGAGCTGATTCTGCGATGACACCACTGGCCATCGGGCATTCCCAATTACGGCATCGTTTCGTCTTAGTTCTCATGTGCTTACTTATATGCAACGACGATGTTTCGTAGATGTAACAATGGGCCACTATACCTGGACTCTGCCCTACAAGGCCGTGGCGGTGTTGGGATTTATGCCCAAAATCCTTCGTCCCGTGAGTTTATGCATGCATACAAACTGTCAGCGACTTAATAGTCATGACTACTAGTGATTGTGTCGTCTTACCTGCATGCTGAATGTTGCACTCCTTTACTGTCCCGGCCGCCCTGATGTGTGTGAGTGGTATCGCAAACGGCGTTTACGCGGTATATCTCAGCATCTGAGACTTTGTTACCATGTTGGGCTAAAGAGCCGAGATATTTGTCCTCTGCCGTCGATGCTGTCCTCCATTTGCGACGTGCATTGATAAGGGGGCTTCACGGACGGCGATACCTCAATCTGGTGTCCTGTCGCACCCTTGAGTTTGCACGGTGGCGTAAATGAATTAATGCAGTGGTGTTGCTCTACATGACTTGATAGCTACAGGCAGATTCGAGTCTCTATCTGACAAATTTATTTTGCCCTCTTACACTTGTCATGTGGAACGTTGTACAGCGTCGGCAGCCATTGGGGTGTATATGAGCAATCATCAGTCAAGCTTGCTATACACATTCTTTGCAGAAGCACCTGTCCAACTTTTTGAGTGGCTTCATTTGATGAAACCGTTTGCTGAAAAACTGCCATGCCGCTTGCAATGCCTGCAAACGCAGGATATTGTTTGCTTAATCGACTTCATCGTTGTTGGTGGTTATTCGTCAGGATACAAAGTTGTGGAATGGTTGCATAGCGCCCAGGGGCAATTGATCAGAGCCAGATTAGTCCATCAGACCAAGGACACTCTTGCTACTGCTGAAGGATATTTATTTAGTAATTAAAAAGCCAATGAATCTAGTTAAATCTCGATATACATTGATTTGCCTTTGCTCTGACCTCAGGTTCAGGGTAGCCTTCAGACCTAGGGGAAGTGACGTTGACTTCAAGGTACCTTATTGGATTCGTTCTGTCTGTCCCCCCACTCTGGGCCCAATGCAAACGAACCAAATCGCCAGATCTCAACATCACGTGCTAGATCACACCAGGCCACGCCAGGCTAGGAGATAGTGGGGTATAGGCTATCACCCAGATACGTGCCTGACCAGTAGCGACCTGGCCGGGCTTGTCTGGCTGCATGAGAAAGCACGAAAGTACAGGTGCTATGCAACTCCACCAAAGAGTGACTTCTATCCTCTGTTTGAGCCTTGAGGTTGAGCCTTGAAGCCTCAAGTAACCCCGACAAAGATCCATTCCGCCGCATCTTTGCTCTTTTTTATATTGGGGCTGGAATACTCATAAAGAGCTTTACTTACTCCTTGTCTTTCTACATTTATTAACTTACTTATCGGGCTCTTCCCCGCAGGCGTCATCGCTGACCTAACCCTGACCTTGGCTGCTACTACTCCGATTGTGAGTGCCTCATTTTGAGCCGCCCCCAGACCCTCCACTCGCAACGTTCGTTCCCGCAGCCGCCCAACAACCACAACCTCACCCTCTCGAGACGCGCAGTTCCTGCCGCTTTTAAGCTGACACGCACTCGCGTATTACAGAATCCTCATCATCATACAGCGTCCTCCTGTCGACAGCCACGTGTCGCGCACAACATCTTCATGCCCTCGATTGCCCTACTCTCGTAACCTACCATGCCGGCCAACAACCAAAGACCGGCTACCCAAACTCCGGTATCGCCACGAAACACTGCGAAATACACCAACAAGGACGGTTCAAAGTTCATCACCGTTCCCAAGGGAACACCATCCGAGTCGTCGCTGCCCCCGACCCCCACAAGCGCCAAACCCAATGGACCCCCACTAGACGCTTCCAATGTCGACGATGGACCTGCTCCTGCCATTAACCGCAAGAAACAGAAGCGCAGACAAAAAGCTGCTGCGAAAGCCGCTGCCCAACAAGCTGCCAACGGACACAATGACCATGCATCCGGACGAAGCACTGCTGGGAGTTCCTTGCCAGGCCGCGGCCCCGCTGACCATGAAGAAGTCGAAAGTGACGACGAGAATGAGTACATCCTAGCAAGCGAATTGACAGAGCCGACTACGAATGGCCACCCACCTTCGGACTCTAGATCTAAGAAGAATCGAAAGAAGAAGAAGAAGGGGACAAATGCCGACCCCACGTCGCCAATTCCGGAAGCTCTCGAGCATGAGCCGCAGCCCAACTTGTCGCAAGGCGCTGGTATGTCACGCGATAAGATATGGAGTACGAGCAACCAAGAAGAGCGCGAACGCATAAAAGCATTCTGGCTTGGACTGGGCGAAGATGAGCGGAAATCATTAGTCAAGGTGGAGAAGGACGCTGTTCTCAAAAAGATGAAGGAACAACAGAAACATACTTGCAGCTGCACTGTGTGTGGACGAAAGCGGACTGCGATTGAGGAGGAATTGGAGGGTCTTTACGATGCCTACTACCTGGAGCTCGAACAATTCGCAAATCAAGGCGAAGGACCACCGATGCTGCCGTCAGCCCGGGATTTCGCTCTAAGACGAGGACTACCTTCGAGTTATACAAACCGACCCCCATCACGAGGCCGAATAGTGGAACAACTGGGAGACGAGGAAGATGACGAGGAGGAGGACGAACTGGAAGAGGTCTACAGTGAAGACGAAGTGGAGGATGACGATTACAGCGACGACGAACCTCCCGAAGAATATCAAACCTCACACGAGCGAGACGTCGCCGATTTCTTGACGTTTGGCAATAGCCTGCAAGTCAAGGGTACGCAGCTCCTAGAATCACTCCTACGCAGATATGGTAACATGGACTTAGGTGGTATTCTCACCGTGGCGGATGACCTTCTTAAAAACGACGGCAAGCGGTTTATCGAAATGATGGAGCAGCTTGCGGAACGTCGGATGGCAAGAGAGGAAGACGCTCGCGAACACTTTTCACGAGGCTACGGTCACCCCAATGGCTCATACTCCAACAACCCTCATAATCACCCCCCTCCTGAAGAAGACGAGTACGACGAGGAAGAGGACGAGGAAGAAGATTATGACGATAGCCAGGACGAGGAGTATGAGGAGGAAGAGGTATACTCAAACCCCTCTGTGATGCCATCCCAGTCCCATACTGAGTGTTGCTGCCAGGACCAAATGACAGAGGAGCAACGAATGGAGGAAGGTCGCCGCATGTTCCAGATATTCGCCGCTCGCATGTTTGAACAACGGGTTCTCTCCGCCTATAAGGAAAAGGTCGCCAAGGAACGTCAGCAAAGGCTTCTGGAAGAGATTGAGGCAGAGGACCGAGAGTCTGAGCTCAAGAAAGCTAAGAAAGCTAAGGATGCGCAGAAGAAGAAGGACAAGGCTGCTCAAAAGAAGCAAGCATTGGCCGAGGAGAAAGCGCGGAAAGAAGCCGAGAAGGCGGCAGCAGATGCTGCACGGTTGGAAGCCGAGAGGCAACGGGTTGCTGAACAGAAAGCCAGGGCCGAAGAGAAACGAAAGCAGAAAGAAGCGCAGAAGAAGGCCGAGGAAGAAGCGCGACTACGGAAAGAGGCAGAGCGACAACGACGACTCCACGAGCAACGCGAGAAGCAAGCCGAACAAGAACGCAAGGCTCGAGAAACCAAGGAGAAGGAGAAGAAGCTCAAGGAAGAACAGCGACAAAGAGATAAGGAGGCTCGAGAGCAAAAGGAGCGTGAGGCCCAAGAGCGTAAGGATAAACAAGAGCGCGACAAGAGGGATAAGGAAGCCCGTGCCGCCAAGGCCCAGAAGGATGCCCAAGCGGCTCGCGAGGCTAAAGAAAAGCTGAGAGAGGAGAAGGCAGCTGCTCAAAAAGCAGCGAGTCACCCATCTCAACCCATTCAAATTCCAAAGCGCCCATCACAGCATTCAGCACCCATACCTGCCGTACTTCCACAACATGCCTCGAACCCAGCAAGCTACGCATCGCCAAAGATACCAGTTGTAACTCCCGTGCTATCCAAGGCACCAACACCGATTCGACCCCGAACCACGTCTCAACAGCAAGACGTGGCGTTACCGTCAACCACAGTTTCAGCTAACAGTCAAAACCCCTCACCCCACTCGATGACGCCTCAGAGTCCTGGCCCAATTGGCCAGCGCCATGGAAGCGCAAGCACGCAGCATTCTCACTCGGTTTCGCCTACAAACGGACACTCAAGGATGCTTGGACACTCTCCTTTCCAGATACCCCCGATGGGAATGCAACCGCCCCCAGGATTAGCCCATCACCCACCCCCACCAGGTTTCGCAAACCGCATGCCTCACGAAGCTATCTTTTCGGGTTTTAGGCATAGCCCTGGGGCTATGATGCCTCCTCCCGGCATCAACGGGCCACCTGGCCGCGGATTCTCTGTTCCTCTGCCTCCGGGGTTTACGCAGCCCATTGGTGACCAGTTTGATATGGGTGGGTTCCCGATGCCCACAGACCTCCCTCCACCAACGCATCATCGCCAAAGTTCACTGCAGTTCGACACGCCTTTGACTCCATCACAGCCTATAGGACGACCTGCACCTATTGGGCGTCCTGGAAGCCTCAGCCAAAGTCGTGCATCTGACGACCAGGACGATGAAACTGCTCATCTAGGTAGTCGAGCTCTTTTAGAGGACGATGAGCCTCTCGCAGCTGAGGTCAACCCAGGCAGCCTACGAAACCAGCCTCCAGGGCCACGTGGTGACTTCACCACAAGTCCCTTTTTGCCTTCAGCGTTCCCTCTGGCGCACAACCCCTGGGGTCCTCCTGCTGTTGGGGGACATCCTCTGCCTCCCCCCGGATTCAACAACCCCGGATGGGGTGCACCAAGTGTGCCTCCAGGCTTCGGCATGACATCTCCTATTGCTGGAATGAGCTCTATTCGAGCTCCTGCGCAGCCCAGGTATGTGACCGTCCGGGCAATGCTCTGCCAGGCTTGCAAGGAATTGGCTAGCTCTGGAGATCCGGAAGGTTACATCGATATCGCAAGCCTCAAGTCGAGGATTGATGCAATGTCAGGCGACCACAGCATCTCTGAACTCGACTTGTTGAACCTTTGTGAGACGGAGGGAAGTTCGTCAAACGGAGGCGGCACGTTCGATATCCGACGTGATGCAGGAGGTCCAGGCAAACATACTGTTCGATGGGAACCTGATCTGAGTGACGGATTTGGTACACCGTACAGAGCAGTTGGTGCTCCAGGTGAGATTGGAAGTCCTTTGGTAGGCCACGCAGCTCTTCGCGGGGGATTGTAGGACAACCCTCGGCGGGGTCGGGCAAGTCAACCGACTAGCGACGACTCCTTGTCCGTTAGAGATCTGGTGCGTGACAGCAGCCCGCTGGGGGCAATTGGGAGTGACAGAGGGAGTACACCCTCTATGCACACAAGAGGCTCGTCGATCGTATCCCACGTTGACCGTCCAGACCTCCAAGTAAAAGGTCTAGGGGTCAAATAGTTTACCTGAACCGAAACGCGAAAAGCTGGTGTGTGACCTATCGTTTGTGAAGCAGAGT
>NC_026475.1:5193684-5220793 GCF_000240135.3 Fusarium graminearum PH-1 | reverse complement strand
CAAGCTGTGATTGTGTGAGACGTGCTGGAACATTGTATGTGTTGATACTTATATGAAGGGACTTGGTAGGCAAGGAGCGCTGTAGTGGCCACGATTGACTGGTCACCCTTCAAGGCGTTTACAAAATTGTAAACCAAATGGCTGGATCTTGACATCAACCGCAAGTTGGGTTTTGCGTGGAACGGTTTCCGTAGAAAGCCACAAAGAGACACCCTACGGACATGCGGAGAGCAGGATGGAAGTACACGTAATACTTTAATTCAACGTCTAACCGTCCCCATTCGTAAGGTAGATAAATAGATACATTCGCATACCAAAGTAGCAGACTTTATCCTTTCCCATTGCTCCAAAATACTCAAACATGTCATGTAAGGTTTGTTCCCCCCCCGGCGTGATATCAAGGTATCAAAAAAAGACGTTATCCATGGCTCTGAGGATTTTCCAAGCCTTGGAAGTTCTTTCCTGCGCTGGTAATCACGCAGGCATTATAAAAGAATAGAGTAAGCGCTCGAAACAAGGCAGCTCCATGCCGTACACAGAAGAGCTCAGTATGAGTATGGACCCTCCTCGGATACTCGCTGCAGCTGTTTTGTTCCCATTGCTCCCCCCCGACGGGACCGCTCCGCCTAGATTCGGTCCTGGAAGGGATTGCCAGCAGGAGCACCAGGGGCAGACTGGCCTGAAGCGTTGCGGATGAGAGGCTGACGCTGAGCAGCGCGCTGCTTCTTTGTGGCGGCACGGGCGAGAGCAACAGCTTCGGACTTGGCGACGAGACGCTTCTGCTCCTTGCGGTCACGGCAGCACATGAAGGTGAGGTAGCCAAGCATGGAAGCGGCTGAGGCGGCAAAGACAATGGCGATGATGATACCGGCAGTGTCCATTTCCCTCTTGACCATGCAGATATCCTCGGCGGCAGCGTCGGTGGTGCAGATAACGTCGCTGCGGCATGTGCTAGTGCTGATCTCGGTGCTGTAGCAGGTGGCAGTCTGGGTCTTGTCCGAAACGGTCGTGAGGTCGCACTGCTCGGTTGACTTCTTGAAAGTTGTGAAGCACTTTGTTCCTCTTGAAGTGTCAGTAGCACGCTTCTTGAGTTCACCACCGGTAGCCTTGGGGCCTTCGGTGATGACGCCGGCGGCCTCGGGATGGGGAATCAGAGTCGGCAGGGCAGCGATGTTGTAGCGCTTCTTCAGCTCGCCAGCCTTTGCGAGTTCGGCACATCGCTCGAGGGTATAGTGAGCCTCGCGGGCGGCATCCTCTTCGGCACAGCCAGTGGAGGTGTAGCAGGTCTTGATGGCGGCCTCATCCGTCTCCTTGAGGTTGGAGAGGCAAAGAGAGAGAGCACCCTCGTTGGCACAGTCGGCGAAGGCGGCGAGGTCCTCGCTGTGGTTGGCGAGACACTCCTGCTGGACGGCAGCAAAGGCGTTGCCAGCGAAAAGAACGGCGGTTGAGAATCGCATGTTGGGCGGTAACGGTGCTGTTTTTGTGGGAAAAGGTTGCGGTCGAGAGAATGCCCAGCAAAGCTCTTTAAGTGTGTTGTCGGTAAGGAATACGGTGCTTGAAAGCCAAGACACGCACGCTCAATCCTAAAAAGGGGAGGATGTTTCTGGTGGTGATGGGGAATACAAGGTAAGAGAGAGAAACAAGGAGGAGGATGTAGGAGGAAAAGCGAAACGAAGCAAAGCGAATGGGAAGGGATTATCCGTCCGTTCTATTGGGCTGAACCTTGGAAGGGAAAAAAAGGCAGATGGGACTTTACAAAGTGAGAGGCAGGACCAGGAGCAGACCCAGGACTAGGAGCCAGGGGAGGTGAGGCGGCTGGGCGGGCTCTGTCTGGTCTTTGCTTGCTTACTGGGCCAAGCTGGGCTGGGAAGAGCGTTACATACAGTACGGCACTGCACTGTTGTTATTATTATTATGGAGATCTTACAGCGTACTTGTGCTAAAAAAAGGAGAGTGAGGAGACGAATTCCTATGAGCCACAATGAACTAGGCCTGAAAGGGGTTAGACGGTAAGAAGAGATTGAGGGTCCTCAACTCCTCGGTGGGTAGGGTTGAATTACATTGGGGAATGGAGATTGGCGTCTTTGTTTACAGATGCTAGGGCTGTGTCAAGTGTTGACTGCCTGTCTAGTTATGAACTCGTTGATATCGTAGTTACAGACGTGATTCTCCCATGAATGAAGGGTGATGATGGCTGGTGCTGACCTATGCCCATGCCACGCTGATGGTGCAGTGCAGGCATGAGTGGGAACTGGGAACCAACATCCGCCATAGCGAGAAACCTACTAGCCATGAACAGAACTGACATTTGATGCAAGACAAAGAGAGACAGGCCGACGGAAAGAGAATATGAGACATGGTAACAGTCTTCGGTACAAGCATTAGTACCTACTAATGCTCTACAAGATTACAGATGAGGTCCAACGATTGATAACCCCGAGTATCTATTTTGCTGCTCTTCACCACTCAAACTCGCACTGCATACCCTTGCTCACCTACAAAACACAGTAAGCACAAAGAAGCCCGCAAGCGCTGATGGAAGTGGCTGAAATGGCGGGTTCTCCAGCTCGTAAGGAGATGGCGGTGCAACGGCCAATCCAGAGCAAGGGTTTTAGTTTTACGGGCTGGTGTGACGACGGTTGTGGGGTGAAGGAAAATGATGGGCATTGTCAACAATTGGTTTCATTTCTCGATTGTTTCAGACTGCATCCGTACTCGTGTCGTTTCCTGGGAGTAACAATGGCTAGATAACCAGCCCTGACGGTCAAACCTGGATTAGAGGAAGAACTTGTGTTACTGGCGGTCAGAAATTTCATGCTTACACTGCCTCTGCTTACTTTAATGGATTGGGTTCCATCCATATCCATAGAGCTGCGCAAGCTGAGAAAGCCCCTGTCGCGCTTCCCGACGCCATCAGACGCCTCCATCTCGACGTTAAAAGGCTTGTTCAGCCAAATCGTCCACAAACGTCAAAACACGGGCATGATACTCTCCGGCGTTGCTCTTCTATTGCCATGTTATGATTCTCTATCGGAACATGCCTAACGGTGCAGAATATCACGATGATCAGGGGCTGAAGATGCTCAGAAGCACACCCGCACTGTCTGTAGTGGCCAGTGCCCTTGTGCCTGGGATTGACAGTGATGGACGCGTCCGTTGAACCATAAACCTCGTGCCAAGACACATCATCGCCAAAGACCCTTACAGCCAGAGATGATCGATAAAAAAATGCCCGAGATCTGGATAAACATAACTTAATAATCAATCCCTCCCTCTTTTTGGTACACGCACGTCATGCTTCATTTGTTGAGTAACAGAACGCGTAGCCAATCGAATGGAATTTAGGGAATGACCATGTGAGTCGACGTCATCAACTTTTGGCTTGCTTTGGTCTGGTACGTGATACACATACAACAAGCTTTATGTATAAAAGCAAGCAATCCATGATCAAGACTCATCTTCTTTTTGTTCTGCAAACACACTGAACCCCTTCCATTCAACTCCAAACCAACACGCAAAACCAACACCAAAATCGCCCATCATGCCTCTCGTCGTTCCTGGTGTCAACTCAACTTCTGGCGACAAGGCCGAGGAGTGGCAGAACAAGCTCATCGGCAAGAAGCTTTCTGATGACGAGGCTTCCACCGAGACGGTACGTTTCAACATAAAGCTTTATTACATGTTTCTCGCACAGCAACACGATGCTAATGCGTCCTCGAATAGGTGTTTGCCAAGCGAGATCTTCCCCAGGAGACGCGCATTATCGAGCCCGGAATGATGGTTACAAAGGACTTTAAGGAAGACAGACTCAATGTCCACCTCAAGGATGACGGAACTGTCTCACATGTCGTCAAGGGTTAACGCTGCTGGTGTCAAGACAACCCCTCCATTCTTGACTTGATGATGGGGTAATAATTAATGTACGATAACGACTACCTACGAATGGGAACAGGGTCCGCCCGTAGTAATAAAGGCGCAAGAGAATAACAGGAATATGAGTTTTCAACTGCCAAAATAAATACCATCATAAACTGTCATTTCTATTGCGTCGTGCTGTTTGTAGAGGAATGTCATCGTCGAACAGAGCTTGTACTGTACCTCTCTTATTGCATCTCGAGACTTACCCCGCCACGTCCGATCCATGCCGCGGGGCACTTGTCGACTTGACTTTTCCAGACCTCCAACAGCCCACCCCCACCAAGACCCGACTCTGTATAGCACGACAACAGTTCAGCTATCTTCTACCTCTTATTTCTTTGGAATCAAACACTCTCACGCATCACAATTGTATCTTTGAACTCAGCACAGCCATCAAACCGCCACCATGTTCAAGAAAGAGTACATGCCCCGCCTCCAAACCTCGCAAGTTCGCAACTAACCTCTTGCCGTAGAATCCAGCCTGCGCCCAAGCAGAAGCTCAAGTCTTCTGTCCAGCGAACCCTTCGCAAGGATCTACTCGACACATACCCTCTCCTCAACAACTACATCGACGAGATCATGCCCAAAAAGGCCACTCTTTCAAGCATGAAGCTTACCGACCGCAACACCCTCTACGTTCTCGACTCGACACCCATCTTCTTCCAGCAGGACCTTACAGGAATCCTCATTCCCCACCTCCGACTCGTCCATCGCTTCCCCCAAGCCTTTCCTAGCATTCGCATAGACCGTGGTGCTATCCGCTTCGTCCTCTCTGGCGCCACCCTCATGGCTCCTGGACTTACCTCCGCTGGTGGCAGATTGCCTGCCGACGGCGCGCCCGAGGGTGTACCAGAGGACAAGATGGACCAGAAGATGGACGACGATTTCCGATGGAGCAGAGAGTTGGTCAAGGGCGAGCCTGTCGTTGTCATAGCCGAGGGCAAGGATGAGGCGTGTGCTGTGGGAACACTTTCTGCGGGAACCAAGGAGGTCAAGGCCAAGGGCAAGGGACCCGTGATCGAGGACGCGCATTACTTGGGTGATGGACTGTGGATGATGCCTACCGAGTAGAAGGCCGTACGGTGTTTGGATTGAGACTGCAGCAGGATCTTGTGATACCAATAAACGAATGGGAGAGGCACAACAGATAACGGCGCGGGTCATGGGTTGATGTTGTTTACCAAGCGGATTAAAAAGGCATCTAAAGCTAGAGTAGTGGTGTTCTAAATGGCATACCATAAACATTGCGCATGCTTATGCATCTTCTGATGCGACAGCTTTGTATTGGCGAACATTTGCTACAATGCGGACACCAACAATCTGGTAAGGCTGCACAGTCAAGGTGCGACCGACTATGGCCCAATATAGACAGCCGGTCGAGCCTCTATGTAAACAAACTGCTTCATTCAACAAATCACCTGTTAAAAGTGACGTCTATACCAAGCCGTTCGCAATCGAACTCTCATCTTCTGCTCTAGAAACTCCATCTCCAGATAACCCATCCAGCAAACCCAAGCCCTGTGATCCAATGACCAGCTGCTTTGTACCTAAGCTCGTCGCCTCCGTTCAACCAGACAACTAGTCCATCGCCGATTCTCACAATGGATAGAATGGCTGAGAAAGTTGTCACGGCACTCTCGTTAGCCTGCCATTGCAGCGCCACAAGCGTCATTCCGTATGATATCTCGCGAATACCCTTGAAGTACATGAGCGATGAGACAGAACCAGCTTCGCTGGGTGTCTTGCTAGGCTCGAGTAGAAGTCCGACGTGGCCATACTCGGCTCGTGGTGAGAAGAGCGCCATGATGCCGCGGCCGACACAGGCGGCACCGAGGACGTAGGGTGGAATGGAAGAGAATGTTGTCATGTTGTATGTATGTATATGGGAAGATTGGGTTTGGTGTAGTAGCCAATCATGCAGTCTCGTGAGAGGTTGGATAGTCGAGTTCCTGAGTTGACAGGTCAGCAATGCAAGATAACTGCAGGGAATCTGCTTACATATCGATCTAGCCAAAAATCCTTAGCAAGAGAGAACATTAGCCTCCATCTCCCTTTTTGTTACCCACACGACAAACCGCAGAGTCGCTTGCACATGGCGGATAAGTTCTGCTTTGAAGCCAATGTCTCTAGAATTGATAGGGCATTCCCATTGTTCTACAGAATCATAAAGTTTTGTCTTTGCTATGACTACTCTAGTTAGTGAATCTTTTCATTTTCTTCTATATACTATATGTCCTCTGCTAAACTACCTTGCAAACCAGGGAGTCCGAAGTTGTCCTCGTCGGGTTGGATGGGGGCCACTTTGTTTGTTGGGCTCTCATCGTCCCTGTCCGGCTCGTTATTATATCCGCTTATGGTAAAACACTATATTCTTTTAGACCATCCCCATATCTAAAGCTTTTCTAAAGACATAATGTGCACTAAACTTTGCTATGCTTCAACCCACTCCAACTTCTTCTCTGGCCACTGCCACAGGCTGTCTTCCATTTGGGAATTGTCGTCGGCATACAGATCAGAAACTCCTTGTACTGTCTCATCGACGCCCTGAATATTTGTCAGACGGGGAAGGCGCTTTCCCTTGTGTTCTAAAAGTTCATTGACATGGCTGTCAATCTCCTCGCACTCCCCCCTGACATAACCATAGAGGCATAAATACTCCAGATTGGGAGGCAAACCATCTACAAGTCGGAACGGAGGTTCTGTTCGTCTGTATGCTGGGCCAAATAGAGCGTTCAGACCAATACTGAGGTGCGTCATGGCGTTGAAATCGTGTAGAGGACCGATCGTCAGGCTATAGGGTCGATCATCCGGTATGTCCTCTTGCCAGAATGGAAGCGTGCTTGATTTTCGGTCGAGCTCGAAATATTCATCACCATTCTCCACAAGGTCCTCAAACCTACTGTTTTCCCAAGATTGGACTTCTGTGAAATCGAAGTCTGCGATATCAAGATCCAGCACTTTCAAGCTGTCTCGATGTTGCAGCAGACTCTTTCCCACCGTCTGAGGCCGGATGTTCCAAGCACCTATGTCCATGTGCCACAAGCCACCGTGGGAAACTCGGAATCCCTCAAGCCCTTTGGATGAACGGATCATCTTGCTTAATGTTGAGCCGGAAATCTCGCAGTGACTGAGGTGAATGTTTTTGATATTGGAAGTGCCGGGCGAGACTAGAGCATTGACTTCGCTTTCCATGACGCCTTCCATAGTCAGGTTTTCTATGGCTGGCAGTTTGCCAAAGTGCCTGATGTATTCGAGATACTCCACGATCTCGTACACTCTGGTATCCAAGGGAGATTCCTTGATGAACTCAACAGTCTTGAGCTGCTGCAAGGCAGTCCGTTTGAGTTGTCCATAGTTGTTTTTGAGCAAATACTCTTGAATGAGTGCAGGGAAATCAGCTATACGCAACACAGATATTTTCTCACAAAGAGAAAAGACAATTATGAGCGCAACAGTAGCAAACTCTCTCTCGTTATCGTCAAAGTCCTTTGCCTTGTCTGGAACTTGGCCCGACCAATGTTTCTTCTTCCATGTCAAAGCTTGAACGATCTTTTCCGTTAATTGATCACCAAGACCAAGAGATGTAACGTGCCTTTCAAGAGCTGAATGGGCATCCTGGTCTATTTGACGATTGGGCCGCTTTTTGTTTAGTTCTTCGCCACTGTCTTGGCGCGGGCCCGGATCGTCGCCCTCGTCGTAGAAGCAGGAGTAGAAGTTTGGCCAAGTATTTGTGTCAACGATGACCTCACGTAGTGAATTTGCCTTGCTTGGCTCAGTGATATACGACAAGAGGAGAGGGTACAGTCTCTCGACGTCGCTTCGTTGTGTGACTTTGATAGTCGTGTAGGCTGGGGGTAGGGGCGATGTGAAGTTGGAGTAGAACTTGAATGAGGGAATTGAGTGGGTGAATTGAGATATGCTTGTCCCTTGAGCATGGCATGACTTGATGGTGTTTGATTGGAGAGTCGCCAGGTATAGTACTCTCAAAGCCAGTGGTCGTACCCTAGAGTAGAGCATTCTCAACGTCTATTCTGGAGACGTCGAACATGAGGTCATTCCGAGATTGCGGGCTTGGCCAGTAACGTTACGATTTGAGGTCACCTGAACTGACTAATAATAATGCCCAACACTAGCAACAGCACTAAACTATTTGACCCTGCATATCGACTACCTAGTAGTACGTATGTGTCTATTTGTGTATGCAATATGAACATCAATAGACAGACATTCTATCTAGTTGGTAGCAGAAAAGTTGGCTTCCTAAGTCTTAGGGTATAAAAATAAGTAGTCTAAGAAGCATAGTCTAAGTAGCATAAGCTGCCCTAACAATTTTATCTCTTATGCTCACATCGGTCAATTTTTCTGCTACCCTAAGGACATTCATAAGAAAGAATGAGTCAACGTCATAAGCTGTTGTCTTTGGATATAAATGGAGTGATCGACAACTGAATCTCGTATAAACTTCTTTAGGTATGCCGATCGTTGGCTGTAACTTGCATAAATTCTGCCCTGCATAAAATGCAAAGTGACTTTGATTTATTTTGGCATGTTATTTTCTGCTTTAAGTGAAACCCTGTAGACCCCACCGTCAACGTCCTTGTATTTTCCCCTTGACATCCATGATCCAGGACATGGAAGTCAGGTATTTTATGTGCAAGCATGAAATCACCGCTCTCTAGTTGAATAATGCAAACCCATAATTAGAAGCCCAAAGGCTTTCATTCCGCTGTGGCCATCGGCGTTGTTACATTTCCATTGACCGTCTCAAGGGAGGCGAAAGAGTCCGGATATACCATCCATCTTGGCGGGCTCCATTGCCGTGCGTGACCTCACCTCACCGTCAAATGCTGGACCCTTAACACAGGGTATTAACTTCGGCTGGACTCCAGATGAAGAAGATAGACCCGGATCGTCGTAAATGTACAGTGAAAGGAGAACCTGGCATGCCTTGCTCGATCGATCATCCGATTGCAGACCGCAATTCTTTTTTTTTATTCTGTTGGATTGTTACATTCACAAAGGGATCCATTCATTGTACAGCTGTCTAAGTGCCAACGTTGATAATGCCAACGTTAAAATCAACAGCGCTACTTGTTGCCGTTAGTTTCTAGTCATAGCTCTTAGCTTGTCTTGTCATGACGTCTGTAGCCAAGTAGAGAGACACCACGGATCAAAAGGGGGAATAGAAAGATCTAGTCTAGGTTAAACCAAGGTAAGCCAGGACTATTCTAGAAAAAGTCAGAACTGTACTAAGAATAGGTAACCTTGGTAGTTTCTTGGAAAGCTGGGGCTGGCAGAGCATGAATTCTCCAATTTTAACCAACCCAGGCCAGGGGCAGGCCAGGAGCAGATCATGGCTGGCCAGGTGTCTATGGCTGGGCATTTAGGTTCCTCGGCCCATACTATGTACAAACCGCCTGAGAAATCGATGCAATGCAATGCAAAAATGTAATGCAACGGTATTTCAGGTTGTTATTACAGATGGGAGCTGGGTATAGACTCTAACTTTTGCTGATTGACAGCATGCGTACCTAGGTAGAGACCCTAGCAGGCCTAGCCCGCTATTGCAGCACAGGCCAAGGAGGCTCCCCTCCACCAGACCCATACCAACTCGTATTCATGGTTATTCTCCGCAAGACAACATGCAATTGCTGCGATTGCGCCCCAATCACCCCGTTCCTTGCACCGCGGAATCTAGGATTGGGTTTACCGTTGTGAGGTAACTGCCGGTGACGATCCTTAGTTACTACTGGAAATACAGGAGCTATGACGATGGCAGAAAGAGATCCAGATGTGTATATAAGACCATCTTCATCAACCTCTCATCAACCTTTCTTCACTCACCACTCACTCTCATCCTCTCAACACACTACAACTCGTACTTTTACAAACAACTCTTTAATTCTTTAATTAAACCACCAACAACAACCGCCATCATGCAGTTCAAGAACATCATCCTCACTCCTCTCGTTGCTGCTGGCATCGCCTCTGCCGCTCCCAACCCCGACATCAAGATTTTCCAAGCTGTTGCTCTCCGATCTGCGAGCCCCATTCACCATACCAACCTTCAGGCTTCCAACAACGGCTTTTCCCTGAAGCTCAAGGACCAGGGCGCCTCTTGCGACCGTGGTGAGAAGGTCGACTCCGCTACCTTTGCCCTCAATACCAAAACAAAGGAGATGCTCCTTTACGCCACATCTTTTCCACGTCAAAGCGCGTGGACCGATAGAAGTGGCATGGGCCAGGGCATGATGGGATACCGTACCGGCGCTCAGCCTCTCTGCACCCGCTGCGAGGACAACAAGTGGTCCATCTCTGAGGACAACTTCCTCAAGTACGATGACCGTGACAACTTCATCGCCTGCCCTCAGACCGATGGCTCTTACACCGTCTTTACCAGCGCTGGTGTCAACAACCCTGCTGGTAACAAGGACTGTGTCTCTGTCACCTTTGCCGTCAGCGAGGTCAGCAAGCCCGTCGGCTGCCTCTACTCCCAGCAGGGCCAGTAAATTCTGAGCTCTGATGTTCCAAAGGGATCTGTCTAGACTGCCTTCTACCTACCTTCTTGGCTGAGATCTTTCGATCTTGTTATAACGATTCACAATGCATATATTAGCGTCTCCGTTTGGTTCTTAGAACCTTGATCTAGAGTACATATACAATTTACAACTGCATCATTATGCAAACACCTTTTCCATATCTTTCTCTCAAGTGATGTGACTGGCTAAATTTTCTTCTGGTCTTGGCCCTGTACTGGCGGTCTTGAGCTGATGAAGTCAGTTTAAACAGAAAGTTAACTTTACAGCCAATCTAAGTCTAAAAGGCTAATTTCTTCTAGAAACAACACGCATGAATTCCAACCATGCCAGACAGCTATCATAGTTAGCGCGACTGGACCCTGGAACATGTACCATGCATCAGTGACATTATCCTAGGTACCTGAAAAGGGGGACGCCAAGACCCATTTTCACTGTTACAAGATGGGCAAAAAAACTGCGATGATGTTGTGTCAATTGAAAGTGGCAAAAAAATGAATACCTGCGTTTCGCAGATGGCTGGATCTCATCCCGCGGGGAATTGAACCCAGGTCTCAAGCGTGACAAGCTTGCATACTGACCATTCGACCTGTCCGAGGTTTCTCCGCGAATGACCCACTTGTCCCCCGAAGCTGGCACAGAAACGGTACGGAAATATGGAGCCTTTTTCCGGCCTACCGTATCCCAGGTGCCGACAGATATAAGTGCCGAATATTGGCTGCACAAGACATCAATATCGTTGAAGTACATTTTTTAGTTGTGCGACTGCATTATGCACATTTCTGCGGGCTCTTCTGGCACCAGAGAGATGGCGGGCTTGTGGCCTTGGCAGAAGCTTGAAGTTCAACGAAATCATTGTACAACCATCCTGAATTCCACGAATAGGTCGTTCGATATCACTTGTCACTGTTTGAGCCTTTTGAATTCTCCCAGCTCACTACATCAGTCTCCAGACAGTTGGCCTCACTTACTCGGATCACCTATTTCCTAGCAGTTACAAATGTCAGACTCCAATTTCTTAAGACGACAAGCATCTGTGACGTATCATCCCCATGCCAGGAACCGAAAATCCGGTTCTTGGTGGCTTGTCCACGCAGTGGCTCGACACTTCTCATGAGAATCGTTACCGAAAACCCTACTTGCGCATTCACGAGCCGGCTGATTCTTATGGGAAATGCAGATTCTACCGAGGATTTTCATCACGACTACTCGATCCTAGAGGACCCGTCCCATCACAAGGTTTTCATCAATGCAATGGAAGTAGATAAAGGGTTTCTCATATGCAAAGAAGAGCTCGGGAACAGCTATCAGAATTTTCGATAGCTGGAAGAATGTGGGATGGACCCGCATACAGAGCTTGATCGACTGTTACACCAACATGTTTCGGATGCTCAATCGTGCGCCATTTCTTACCTCGTCTATGAACACTCATCCGGGAATGTTGACAGGAAGTCGAACACGTCTGCGATCGACGGGAAATACCGTTCTCAGACACCATGGTCAAGTTCAAGAAGCCGTTAGTATATTCGCTGCTGGTGGGACGATGTTATGAGACCAAGAGCCATCTTCCACGAGAAGACTTGGTTTGGTTTCGATCTCGACGATACCCTCCATGAATTCCGCCATTCCTCTGGAAGAGCCACCAACAAAGCTTTAGAGAAGATCTCTAAGAGATATATAACCCCCATATCTGAACTGAGAGACGGATACTCCAGGGGATTCATGGAGAAGACTGCAAATGTTTTCTCCGACGGGAAATCATCGTTTCATTATCGCAAAGAAAGATTCACATCGTTTCTGGCTATTTTATCTTTGCCAAATGATATCCAATTTATGGACACGCTTCTCGAACCATACGAACACACACTCACTGAATCTCTTCAGCTCAAGTGTGGAGCTCTGTGCCTATTGTCGACAATCAATAATATAGGCAAGAAAATTCATCATCATAACTGAAGGCCCGCAAGATGCCCAGGAACGCACTATCCAAGCACTCGGAATTAGAGAGTATGTCGGTTTTCTTGCCACAACTAATCATCTGAAAGTTAACAAGACGCGCGGCTTGTTCAAAAACGTCCTCGGCCATCTGGGGGTTTCTCCTGGTGACATGGCAGAGGGCATATTTTCGGTCCATCTTGATAAGAACAGGCACATCTCCTTGAAAGCGTTCCCACCTCATATCGATACACTGAGGAAGTTGCAGTACATTCTTTCAGCTAATATTCATTCTATATTTGCAACTCCCTAATATCTCACTGCTGGCTAAGATTATCACCAAGCTGTCATACACAAGTTTAACCTAAAGATTGTAAATAGTTTTTGACATATAGAGTAGGTAATTCCAGCTATGCACAGTTAATTTGTTATAAACGCAAGCTCTGCTAAGTACTTAACAGAGGATATCAGCAGTCTAGTTATGCCTTCTTATTAGCTATTATAAGGTTCACTTGCCTATAACATCGGCACCATAGACCTTCAATTTCGGAGACGTACTTCTCCGTAACGGGGCATCTTTGAATAATAGACAAGATTACTACGGAAGATGGACAATCTGAAGACTGCTGTAGCTGGGGAGTTGCTGGGACGAACGCAGTTTTTGTAGATTATATACCTATCTAATAGACATTAGAGCTTGATATCTCGAGCCCGTTGCCCGACACGACGCACCTGTTTGTCGTCACACAAGCCCATAATGTTCCTTTTCAGTCTTTGGTATTTTATATTAGACCACTGGCCTCCACATAAAGGCTCCATCTATATCTGGATTATTTTTGTAGTCTTGTGAGCTAACAAACAACTCCCGACATCTGTGTCGTCACCTTACAATCACAACGCTCTACATGAGCATCTCGTGCAACATCGGTGCTAGACAAACAAAACCCCCGAATGGGGGTATACAGCAAATACATATTTCTTTCTGTGTATTCTTAAATGCGTGCCTCAAGCATTCACCGGGCTAGTAGGTATCAGAAAAGCTGGCCTCCCAAGTCTTAGATATAAAAATAAATAGCCTCAAGAGTATAATCTAAGGAGCATAAGCTGACCTACTAATTTGTTTCTTATGCTTTCCAGCGGCTAATGTTCTGATGCCCTGAGGCCAGGCTATTCGAGATCATGGCACAGCTTTGTTAATAGACAGGTTTGGTCTATTTATTTTGATTATCTACAATGAGTATAGAACGACGCTATCGCAATATCTCTAATCGCAATCTAGTATCCCCTAGCTTTCCTCCAGCGCTTCTCATCCTCAAACCGCAAACACGGGGGTTGCACTTGAGAAATCTCTCTGAGACGATAAATAAGAGTGCCCTCTTACTGAAATGACTACTGTTGCACTTCTGGGGTACTACTATTAAGCTCATATCTTTGTGATCGCCAGCAAGCCGCCACACATCAAATCGACCTCCTATCCATCCCTCTTCCACAAAAATGGCAGTCGAGATTGGTGCCAGTTAAGATAGATTAGCTATTCATACAGCTCGACCAAGTCGATCAAGTCGTCGGTCTCAGAGATAACGGAAGTCTCTCGGCGGACATGGCGGAGCTGGCGTTCAGTGTTATCCGAGTTGTCCGGGTTTCCAACGGGAGGCTGGAAGGTCGAGTAGGGTCCGGCTGTGGGGGAGTGTCGGCCTCTTTCGCTGGTATCTTCAGGCAAACATGATTCTGAAATATCGTCCATCCAGGGATGACTTCCAAAACATGTTCGGGTATAAAACAACCAGAAAGCCTCTTCAAAATTACCCCGGAGGTCCCCTTTGAAATTCTCGTACTCCTCTAGGAGATTTGAGTTGAACCGGTATTCGTAGCCACGAACCAGATCGCGCCACCACTTGTACTGTACCATGCAAAGGTACAGCAGGATGAGGTCGTCTGGGGTAAGGGCTCCCTGGAGTCGTTGGTCGTTGGTCACAGCAACCCAAGCTCGGTAGATCTCCTCAGAGCGGAACTCGAAGTATTCCTTACCGAGGGAGAAGAACTTGGAGTGAGGGTTGTGATAAAACATCCGAGCGATGATGTAGCGGTTGATGGTGGCTTTCAAATTGTCAATCTCGAAGCTCATGTTGTGATCAAAGGCAAAAGAGAGGGCAGTGAGCATGAGAGGAAGGTTAATTCCATCCTCGTGACCAACTAAACCGCTAGGAGACAAGTGAATCCCGAGTAGCAGGGCCAAGATGTCAGCGTCGATATCCGGAATCTTTGATCGCAGCAGGAACCCCTAGCCTGGCTGGGAAACAAAGGTGGCGAGAGGGACGACGAACTCTTGGCCATTGGCTCTAACTCGATAGAGTCGTCGAGGACTATGCAAGGGATTTATTTAGAAATAAACTAGACAATGAAAAGTGGCCATTAACTTACTGTCGAAACAGCTCGTTGTTGAGCAAACGACCCTGAGTATAGATTTGGGGGTACGATTCCTACATACAATGTTAGCAGAGTTATCTATCGAACAGTTCACTGAGGCCTCGAGATAGTCTAAAGGGGAGACTAAGGTTGTGTGCTAGATTGTACTTACATCACCGGGTATGCACCAGACCTGACTATCGACTTCTTCTCCCTCGTCGGGGGCGTCAGGCTGGGATGTAGCACAATGAATAACCGGAATCTTGACTGCCTTCGGTAGTGAAACGCTAAGGGTGGTGGGGCGATTAATGGAGCGGTCGATCAAAGCTTGGTCCGAAGGGTCCCCTGTATGGGATGAGACATGTGGTGCGTGAACAGCCGGCTGATCACCGATGCGATTTTCATCCAGGAGCTGTCCGAAGCGCCTAAGCTCGTCTGCATGGGAACGACCATCTCGAGCTTGTGATCGTCGTTGAGCCGTTGCAACATGGGCATAATGACGAGGCCTTTGGGAATCTCGACGACGTCTCAGACGGTCCCAGACAGACTGCAGCTGGAGGGAGAATGATCGTTGAGGCATCTTTGTGCCTGTATGGACGCTGAAATTGCTACGAGGTAGTGGTTTGGAAGGGGAGAGGGACGCCCACACAATGAGTCGAGACAGATTGGCCGGCACCTTGAAGTACCTAGGGGATGATGAGTGTCATATCTTGGATAGGCAGCGGATAAGAATTAGAAAGAAGGGTATCTTACCGAGTGAGATTGGATGCAGTAGCGCTGAAGTATCTCGTAGCTACGATGCACAGAAAAGAAGTCTCGTACTGAGAGATGACGAGAACCCAGATGATGGGATAGGGTAGATTTCTCAGTGCCAAGTTACGAACTGAGAATGGCTTTTCAGAAAGAGGATGTGCAAACCAACAAAGTTTATATAACAGACGTCGATCACATCAAACGCTGTTGTAGTGGAAGAAGAGGATCAGCACAAACAAGACGCTAACGGTGATATGTGGGAGAAGGTTGGGAGGCCGCTTGAGAGGTAGTTGCTTAGTACCAAGAAGTAGAAAGAAGTAGAAAGACTATGGTGGGGGGAAACGTTTACCAAACTCGGGTTTAAGCCCTACGGCATTAGATAAAAACAAACATGGGCCTGGCTTACGAAGACGAAACAATTATTTCATCTAGTTTGATCTTTTTATTTCTCAAGTACGGGCCAGTAAGATTACTCTAGCAAATAGAAACGGGGCTCCGCCATGTTTGTTATAACTAGTAGTAGGCATGCAACCTCAAGCACTTGATGCATAGATCTAGTGAATGCTTTGGCACTCGAGATTATTTACCAAGCCTGTATGCATACTAGGTGGTAACCGTCCAAGACACGTCCTTACCCTTGCTCTGATCATCAACTGTTCCACCCACCCAGAAGCTCACACAATAGTGTACACTATGGCAGACAAACGGATTCAGTATCTCAACCGCAAGGATAAGAGTGACCTTACCACTTGCCAAGTTACCTAGATAGCTCAACTTGGCGGACACTACTCGAACCATCACCGATTTCTCTTCAATCACCAAGACGGTAAAGCGTCCCCATCACTGGCTCACGCCTTGTGGTTCTGGGGCTGCTATTGTTCTTTTGTTGCTGTGGAACCAGCTGCTGTTGAATAGCTTCTCCTGGTGCTTACTATCCAAGAATCGAAAATGAAATTACCTACAAAGGAATCCCGAGTTTTACTGGCTACCAGCGTCTTTCAGCAGGGACGGAAAACACACGAAGAAGAAGTCTCTCGACAACGACATGGCCATTCTATCGGCCGAATCTACGCCTGCACATTTTCAATATCTTGGGAGAAAAAGACTGTCAGACTAGACAAGATTGCAACAATTCTAAGATATTAAGCGCCAGCACTTGTGAATAGTATAAAAACCATATATACGTCTTATAGAGTCGCGTGATTACTTGATTATTTGCTTCGGCGGTAAAGCACGACATGGACTGGTTCTCATGGATCACTCTGTAACGTCTAGCTTCCATCTTCTGCAGTTCCCTGTGGCTTTAAACTATTTCATCAGCGTCAATTCTTGGCCTCTAAAAGAGCCGATGTTGAACCTTCCAATACTTCAGCAAGAGACTACAAATCACATGGAGGAGACGACATTCAACCCCGGATGCTGACGACATGAGTACTATTGAAACAATGAAAGAAGGACTAGTATACCTGTCATCTTCCTAGTACAGAGAGTACCGTCAGATGCAGATATTCATATACCTGGTCCTGGATAATAGCGTCGCCTTGTATAATTGCATCCATACGTTTGATGAGGCGTACGAGGAATAAGGAGAAGGAATTTCCAGGAGCGCATAAGCATAGTCACATGGTATTGAAATTCGAAAGACGAAAAACTTTTATTCATTAACTACATGGTATCGAGTGAGACAACCGGAAAAAATCGAACATCATATGTCGTTTAAAAAATAAAAAAAAGGAAAAAAAATCTATACTCGTGTTATCAGCATGGAGACTATTTATAGGAGAAAGAAGGACTTACCAGCAACTTAGAAGCCTGCAGATCGGTGACGCCCTCGATAGGGCCAAGATGGCGGACTATAAGACGGAAGTGTTAGTATAAGTCTGTATAGTGTAGTATAAGGGCTCAGATGGACTTACTAGTTCTCTGGGATGCCCCAGAGCCTCGGGTTCCAGCCCGAGGCAGCCCTGCTGTTGTGGGCAGTGCCCCAGGACTGACGCCTCACCCGAGGGGCAGCCTAGGCCCCTCCAGGAGGCCGACCCCTGATGACAGGGCCGCCCCGCGGGAGAGGGATCTCGGGCGTGATAGCCCGGGCATCCCTGCCTGGCCGGGCTTGGGGGACAGGCCCTCCCCTTGCCCGGGGGTTGTTGCGTCGCTCAACCGCCGCAACGACGTCGTTCGCGATGGTGCGGGCAAAAGCCCGGACACGATCCATGTTGAACAGGCCGTTGGGAAGTCGTAGGCCCTTGGGTGCCACAATGTTGTAGTGGGATGCTTTGACACGCTCGATGATGATCTCTTTCATAGCCTTAATGTGAAGAGTACGCATCTGAACAGCCTTTTTGTTCGTAGGCTGAGCGGGAGTCGGGAAGATGTTGCGGATCTCCTTGATGATTTCGTTCTTCTGTTTCTCGAAGAGAAATTCGCGGAGTCGTTGGTGAAATTCCGTTTCGATCTTGAAGGTTTCAAACGCTTTGTTTCTAACGTCTTCACGAGTTGTGAGAGCCTTTGAGAAGAGACCTTGAGAACGGCAAAGAGGCTTGAACTCATGAATCCATTGTCCGTAGACAGGACGCTTGGCCAGGCGCTGGCGATCGTTGGACTTGGTAGAGGCTAGCTCATTGTCCGCAGAATAGTCAGAAGGTACGTAGAACATGTGACACTTGGAGATGTATCGGAACATGGTTTCAACATCTGCAAAGGGTCGCCAGTACTCTGTGGGAGAGACTCCGATGAAATCAAGGATCTGGTTAGGGACAGAAGTAAGTAGGATCTTAGCTCTTTTCTTGTCAACGAGCTCAACTTCGGGGATGCGAATCCAGAGTCCCACGTTGTCAACAGTAAGTCCAAAGGGTCTGATGACAGATCCGAGGAGTTGCCACATATCACCGTGAGCTTGGTGGAAGCGTAGGTACTTAGCCTGCTTAACAGTGGCACAGTAGTGGACGTCAACTTGGATGAAGAAACCGGACTTTCGATCAGTGATCAAGTCTGAAGTAGAAGATGTACCCTTCTTCTGAGTTCCAGTTAGTTTTCAACAAACATGATTAGGCTGGCAGGGGGTATCACCTTTTTACCCTCGTCATCGGAACTGTCTGCAGAGTTCCAGCCGGACTGGCCAATCTTGCTGACAAGGTTTGCAAAAGAAGAGAATTTGCCTGACCGGAAAGTGAGCCACAGGGCACTATGAACAAGACAAGATCTTGGAGTGCTTACGAGAATGTGGGATGGAAAGCTTTTTGCCTTTGATAGACCATGAAGATCTCTTGTTTGTGCCGGAATCAGGGCTAGGAGAGAAAGTTCCATGTGGGCTTGGAGTTCCAAGTTGAGAACCAGGGCTGTTTGCCATAAAGTCCATAGCAAGTTCATTTTGGCTAGCTACGACATGCTGAGGCTAGAGTCGATTATTAGTATTTTCTCATGCTTGTTACCACTCGTTTATGAGTAGAGCTCAAACTTACAAGTTCTTTTTCCTTGTCTCGTAGCTGTTTGAGAGTTAGAGGCTCGGCGTTGGACTCGAAAGTTTCTTGGGCGCGAGACTGAGGACGGGACGAATCATCAGAAGAGGTGCCAGCAGATGCGATGGCTCCAAGAGGAGTAGCAGAGGACTTGAGCGCGTTGGAAGCATCGTCCTGAAGCGGGTCATGAATATCAGGCTGAGGAAGGTCTTTGGGCCAAGGGATAGCAAAATGAGCGGATACAGCGCTTCCTGGCTCGGTGATTTGAGCTTCGGCCTCAAGAAGTTGGTTAACGAGAGCGAGGACGCTCTCCTTGCGCATGTCACCGCCGTTGAGGCCAGAGACGATGATGTCGATGTCGCCAAAGTCTTTCTTACCAGGACCGTCAAGGGGGGAATCGATCCAGCCAAAAGCAGGGGTTAGAGCGCGAACGACTTTATTCTTAACTTCAAGATAAACCTCCTTGGGCATGCGAGGAGTCTCCAGAGGAGGATCCGAACGAGAGAATGCCTTGCCTCCCATTGTGACAGCAGGACAAAGGGAGTTCGTGTTTGCGTCAGGAAATCAAGAGGAGCAAAAAGAGCAAAATTTGTGTTGTGATGAAGCAAAACAGAAATGTTGCAGGTGTTTGGGAGCAGGCAGGATTTGGGGTGGACAAGCGATGCACTAAATATGACAGCCCAGCATGCAGTTGGGAATCCACTTCTAGGCCGGCCACCCTCCAACTTGATCTGACTGAGTCACTGACGGACACTAACACTGAATCACTGAAATTACACTCCTTGGTCAGTCATACTCAGCCTCTATTGACCTCTTGACAATTCCTAATCCTTGTCTATTTTCCTTTCTACTTTCCCATTAAAGATCATTAACATCGTGAAAGAACCATCTTATCACCTTTAGATCAACTGCACTACTCCTCTTTCCTTTAGCCATTACGTCAAAGAGAAGATTTCTACATTCTTTTCTTTATTCATGACCTACAGTCAGTCAGACACTCAAGCAGAACAGCAAAACTATACCCAGAAAATACATTTTATTCATCCCATTATATTTACTGGCCCTTACTGTATCGATATGCCAACACCGACAATAGATCGACTTTGTTTTATCTTTTGTTTCTTTTCGTTCCTCATCTCTGTGGCTGTTCTCGACGAGAACAACCAGTGCCGAGATCGAGTCCGCCCACATCCGCCCCGACATCAACTAAGACGATGAAAACTCTATCTCAAATATGTCTGATGGAATTTACTTTCAAGTTCACCGGCAAGTAGCCAATCCTCTCTGTTCTCGAGTCTCAACATCACGGCGGCTAACTTGGCGATCGTAGACCTACGAGCATCTCAGCAACAACAAAGCCCCGGACCTTTACGAATCCCAAAGACTACTATGCTCGAGTTAGTGCTGTATCTATTACTATCGTGATAGCCAGCGTTATGGAAGAATAATCATCGGCACGGTACCTGACGCTGAAGCCGTAACGTAACGCGCATTCGCAACCCGATCTATCGTCCTCTTCTTAAGACGCAAATAAAGCCGCGCTGGAATCTCGATATATACCATCGGATACGCTATAATCACTTTCTCTTATATCTGCCTGTATAGATATCCTACTTCTGCTCTTCTTAGATAGCATTAATATTCTAAGGTTAAAGCTAGCCCGATTACAACTCAGTACGCTCAGTTTCTTATTTTAAGTTACAAGTTATCATCTATATATAAACTCTACCCACTGCACCCCCAGATACATATTGCTAACTTATAAAAATAGGATATAAACCTCTTCTGCAGTCTCTATTCCGATATTGAATGAGATGACTATTGATTAGCGGACACCTCACAAGCCTCGGACCTCTTTATTAATAGCATATAACGATACACCGAAACGAAAACATTCACAAACCCTAGAACCGACGGACCTCACGCTGAGGGAATTCAAAGTGGATAGGAGTTCTCAAATAATTATACGGTCCGGCGTTACAAAGGTTGATAAGACGCAATAAGGAATCACAGAATTCATAACCGAAACCCAGGACACAATCAAACAGCGATATACGCCTTAGAGACAACAGTCAACAATGCCGCAAAGATGAGCGATATGTTATCGTTATTGCCGCCGGTATTGTAGAGTCTATTACAATGAGGATGGCCATACTGGACTACATACTGGACGCTATAGAATACTCCGAGGTTCAAGTTGTTTCTATCCCTTGATTATGAATCAGTACTAACTTGGGAGGAGCGCACAGCTCATTAACGCAGAAGAATATTGGCGGAGCCAGCTAGTTCCCAAGGTCTTTAAACTGTACACCAACTGCTCATCGACCACAGTATTACACCCCCCAGCTCGAAATGTCCGACCTTTACCAGTAGATCAACGAGGACAAGCAGGTTCACGCCAGTAAGAGAAAGTGGAAACGATAGAGTCTCTCTAATGCACGAACCCTACCGTAATAAAACTCTGAGAAGCCAACGAGGATAGTCCCGGACTCGAAATAAGCTGTCTACAAGATTGATTTTACTGTTCATGAAATTACTGTCCTTGTAAATCGTCGCGGCGCCGTTGGCATTAAATCATCGTCTAATTCTACAAGTTATCTATAATTCCCAAACTTTTAGCAAGGCAAACAAATCCAGTTGTATTCTAAAGATGGCGGATTGTACAAGATTTTGGGCATGTGTATGAGATAATAATCATTGAACTGAACTATAAGTGTTAAACAGTCTTTGATATAGAGGCCAGCGTAATCTAAAGATCTAGTATAACCTTCTCCAATGAGCACAGGAGCATACTGGGGTCAAGTGATACGACAAGAAGGGTTATGCTAGAGGGACCTTATAAGAAATTGCAACTATCCATTCTGTAAAGTTTAATGTATTTCGTGCCCTAACTAATAAACCATCTTATAGATATCTTTATAACCGGATACAGAGAACAGTTTCAAGGGTTGCCGCGAAATACTTGCAGGTTGCAGCAAGGCTTGCCAAACTCCGCTGGTCGCGGTGTTCAGAATGTCTCTCCGTTCTCTTACCAAGCTCTTCTAGAAACTGAAGAGCTGGAAGCTGATTGCTCTATTCCCTTTCCCCTTCCTTGCCTGTTCGCGTGGCTTCGTCACCAGCGGTGCCGAACGATTTCTACCAGTCTTTGACCCAAGTACAGACATATCAAAGAGATGGAAGTGTCCTGAGCAAAATTCTAACAGAGCAAAATTCTAACAGAGCAGCATAAGGCCACAGTGTCGAGACTTTATTCATTCAGGACGCTTCTGCCTCTTTGACATGCCTGCACTTGGGCCAAAGACTGGTAGGAATCGTGAGAAGGCATAAGGCGCCACCTTTGGAACCGTTGCTCCCGTGCGCTTGTCGGCAGTCACTAATGAGGGTGCCGAGACCTTGATGCCGAGTGCATTTGATCATTATAACTGCAGTCCGGATAGGTTAGTATTGATTAATGCTGTGTGTGTGCTCTTGGAAATTCAAGGACAGTCGGATGCTGCGACTCGCGGGTCGGCAGGCCGATCTCAGCTCAACTTGCATCGATGCTGACGTTTCCCAAACACCTTAGAAAGTAGAGACAGTACTCACATTCAAGGGCTTGCGCCTTGTTTGGCATTCGTTGTAGAATGCTTCATCGTTCACAGGAAGTCGGATCCAGTGTCGAGAGGGGGGGCAGTTGTGATAGTTGCTGACAGAGGCCAAGCCATCGTCACGCCATGTGTAATTTGCGATCTCTAACTAGTTTCGTGTCTGGATCTATGATCTTGGATTAGCACTTGAGCCCGCTAAAGCGATAAGTCATGTTGGCTTACCTCGAGGTCGCCACTTGTGGCTCATGTGTGTTGAAGACCAAGAAAGGCTTGTTGTGCTATTTCCTTGCGTGTCTCGACTGGTACCAGATGCAGCAAGGTCAAGAAACCTGTGCGGACATTCACTGTGGATGATAATGTCAGTCCCGGTACGACTGAAAGGCAGTGTCTAGGGAGAAGATTTCTCGCGATCAATCAAGATATTCTTCTCCACGGCATGACTGTGTACCGTCTTGTTCATGGCTACTTACCTCGGGGGATAGATCAGTCGAGGCTAAGATTTGTTGTGCTGGCCACCTGCCTCGGGGAATATAATATAAGGATCAAGTTGGAACGAATAGAGGAACGGTTGTTTTGTTGGAGGTAACCAGTACGATGGGTGATTTTTTTGATGAAGATTTCAAACGAGCAGTAATATATGATGTAGGAAGGGACCAAAATTTCGTCAGACCCTCTGCTGAAGAAAGGGAGGGGGAAAGCCAGTGTGTGGCCAGCCCTATCCACTCCTGTCATCCCGTCCAAGCCATGCCAAAGTACGTATGTTTTCACTGCCTGCATGGGCTTCTACGAAATTCGTTCCCCCTATACTTATGTTTATACATTATCAGTGGTTCTTGGCTGCGGTGTTGCCTTAAATTCCACGTAGCTACAGACAGACATCCGGCTACAAACACCCAACAGGGCACTCTGGCAGCTGCAGCAAACCATAAAACTAACAATTAGGTGTGCAGCCTCATTACTGCATTTAGGAATGGCTCTCAAGGGTTCGGGGCAGCTCTAAGGCCCAGATCTTCGAAAGTGTCTCCCCTGGGCGTGGAGAGCTTCCTTCGGCTACTTCCTACAGCCATCATTCCTCATATGCATAGCATCATATTGAAAACCTAGTATCTTAGCTGTATTTCTATTTCCATTGCAGCTTTTTTATTTCTCATAGCCCCCAGTTGGTTTATTACTTCGCGTAACTGACGCTTGATTGTTTCACAGTCATGTTTTACTGCAGCAGCCACATAATATTAAAAGATAGTTCAACGTGCTTCTTTTTATTAGCAGTACTCTTCCTCTTTCAAATACGCTGGTTTCCCCGTTTTGTTCTTTCTTTTCGAAGGTGACTTGATGTTTGGTGCTAGTGTAACCAAAAAAAGCGCAGTGCCAACATCCGCCTCGGTTTGCTGACGTGTGCAAATCAAACAACAGGCTATGTTGCATTTGTAGTTCTTGTGCAACCCCATTCTTATGTGACAGATAATTGCCCTTGCATTACCTAAAGACGTCTGATTCTAGAAGCTTGGTTCATCATCACCGCCTGGATACAGGGTAGCTTAAGTGCAACCAACCAGGGCCATCATGATTAACACTCAACATCTACGGCGTAAGAGGCGTAAAACAGTTGGGACTTTAGTAGATGTTCTGGGCCAAAGTGCCCTGGTATCTTCTTTTCTTTTGTAAAATGATGCAAATTTAGTTTTGATACACATGACACCTTGTGCTGGATTCCTTCTCAACTCCGACGCTAAATGTGTTGCTAGCACCTCACATACAGATTCAGCCTCGCCCCAAGCATAAACAGGAAACGTATAGCTTGAAATACGCGGGAATGCAGACAAATTGACAAGATTGGACTCTCACAGGCCAGGCCATGTCCCTGTAGGATTACAAAGCCAAGACAACCTCGGATGACACCTTGCGGGGTGACAAGGATTCCCTACACTTTCAGCATAAACTAAGCCAACATTGGAAGCTCGCCTAGCTCGCCGACGCGAAGCTGGTCCATCATGTGTCGACCCCTTGTCGATTACTTCAACAAGAAAACATGGCTGGGAGATGAGATAAGTACCCCGAGGTCCATTGGCCGGACCCATCTATTAATCGTTTCCTTACAGGCTCATGCGTTTCCTGTCAAACTCTCCCCTCACATCCCAACCACCACTTCACCATGCGTCCTTTCGTCCTCTCAACAGCGGTCTTGGTGACCGGCGCCGTCGCTCAGAATGCCTGGAAAACTTGCTACGATGGACTGTTCATGATTGCTGCACGGGGCACGAATGAGGAGAAAGGATCCGGTAGAATTGGAGAGATCGCCGAAGCTGTCGCTAAACGTATCAACGGATCCCACGTCTACGGGCTCGACTATCCCGCGTCCTTCCAGGATCCGGCCTACGAGGACTCTGAGAGTGATGGCGTGAAGAAGCTGAAGGATATTCTCAGCAGTTACTTCTACCAATGTCCAAAGAACAAGGTTGCCGTCTTTGGTTACTCTCAGGTTCGTGGCAGACTTCCATTGTGGACGACACGACAATGAGACTGACAGCAAATAGGGCGGCCAAGTCGCCAGCGATGTCTTTTGCGGCGGAAGTGGTGGGGATTTCCCAACAAACAAACCACTCACTGTGAACGATGTCGAGAAAAACGGTGAGTCTTCTCTCTACACTCTACTCGACATCATGCTGCAGATACTAACCACCATAGTCGTTGCTATCATCACATTTGGTGACCCAAGCCACGTGGCAAACGTCTCGTACGACCTAGGAAGCAGCATTAACGACGGTGTAAGTCCACAAAGCAAAGTTGCCGTGCCATGTTTCCCAACTCTAACGCCGTATACAGATTTTCCAGCGTAACGACACTAAGCTGTGCGAGGACAAGTACAGCGGCATCCTCCACGCCTACTGTGACACAGGCGATGTGTACTGCGACCGGGGTGATGACACAGACGTCCATAAGAGCTACTTTGAGAAGTACGGAAAGAAGGTTGAGGACCTCGTCGTGGAAAAGTATGAGAGCGCTATGAGTGAGAGCACGACGACACCTACCGCCGATGCGACCTCATCAGTTACTTCCGCCGCATCTGAGGTGACTAGTACAGATGCTCCAGGTAATGGTGCGTCTGGGTTGGTACCCGGTCTTGTCTTGTCCATGGTTCCCCTGGCACTAGGTCTGTCACAGCTACTGTAACAAGGCAAAAAAGCCAAGGATGGGTGTCTTATGTACGTTATTCGGGCAAGTATAGTTCTCAGATGTATCGCTAGAAACAGGCCAAACTATGGCTAGAAACCTGCATAGTTCTATCGAGTTGGTACTTTCGTGTCGGGGCTTGCAGAGCTTGGTGTGCTTGATGTTTTTCAAACTCATGAAAGGAGAACGATGCGGCTCGTGTAAAATCGGCCTAGAAGTGATAGTTGGGTTAGCACAAGTACAGAAGTTGGATTTCCAGACCAAAACAAAACTGGATAGATAATAACAAACTTTCTAAATATGTTCTCAATGGTTTTTTGTCATATTCTGGCCTTGTCTTTGGCGACAAGGAGATGACCACTCTTCTTGGTTTCGGGTCTGATGAGTACCTATTTCTTTGCACTCAGGTCGAATAGATTTCAATCTCGATTTGCGAAACCTTGTTCGGGAATGCTGATGATTGGGGCTTATAAACATCGTGCTGCTAGCGAGTGAAGCTGGAGTGCCAGATGGCTCGTACCCTGAACCTTGGGTTCCAGTTGTTGACAGGCGAGGAGTTTGGCTGTTTATGGGATAGAACGATCGATGCGCCTGTATCCTGCACTTTTGTTAGCCAAGCTGTTCAATCTCCGAGGTATATATGGCCTGTTCCTGATCCTGTCGCGTGTAGGTCACACTGTGCATCAATGGCTCAGGGGTTATGTTGGAATAGATGATGCTGCCGTTCTGGAGGGTGTGTATTTGCATTCGTGTTCTATTCTACTCAGACCGTCAGCTGGAGTAAATCTTGCTGTCGATTGTGTGTAACTCAAAGTCTACTTGACGAATTCAGGGGCTTGGTGAATCTCATTTCTCGAAGTTGCGAATAGCTTGCAAGTCCAAAATAACGATGGTTGTCATCTTGTGATCGACTCGTAGGACCTTTCTCTGTTGGCCGTCTTCATGCTTGCTAGTGGACGAGTGACTCAACGGCTGTATTTCCGGCACGTCCAAGGGTCAGGAGATGTACGTGTCAACCTGAAACACAACGAGAACAAGTGGCGCCTGCCTACGGCAGTTGTTAGGAACAGCATCAGGGGATTAATCTTAACCAGTGTATTAGTTATTCACATACTTGTGCAACAGGGCAGGGCACTCCAAAGATGCAATTCCTGCCTAGTTACCTAGGTGTACAGAGGGAGATCCATCGCATTCTACTACTAATTTACTACTGAGATCGTAGGCATAGGTGACAAGCCCTGACATACTACCTACTGGACTGATTATCCACTGTAGGTAATCATCGGTCAACCCACTGGAGGATATGTTTATCCAAACGAATGACATAGATGCGTAAACAATATAGCAA
>NC_026475.1:5178504-5193575 GCF_000240135.3 Fusarium graminearum PH-1 | reverse complement strand
ACCCCCTCCCACAATTCACCCTCCTCCTAGCTTCTCTCTTCTTCACAACATCCTTTACCTTCTCCAAAATCCAAATCTCTCACCTCTACTGGGGTCTGTCATACCTACCTGCCTCTGATGTCCACTGGACTTCGGGGCAGGTATCTATGCACCTCCCACAACCAAGGTAAATCATGGCGCCCTGCCCTCGTCATCGTTGTAGCTGACTCTACAGCTGCCCCAAGAGCTTCCTCCACCTCCACACATACATGCATCTTCTTTGTAGCGTGATTCGGTGTGGCAGTGTTCACGCTACTTTTGCCGTCTAGACAAGCTCGGTAGGCCCTACTCTCCTCCTTGCCCAAGCAGTACGTCTCTTATCGGTCCTCGCAGCAAGATCTGAGCTACAATGGCTCACCCTCACGAGTTGTTCAACTTTGGTAGGTCCTTCTCTTTGTTAGTTGACTAGGGACACTTCACTAAGATTCTGTAGCGAGATTTGAGCTACACTAGCTCACCGTCACGCATCGCTAAAGTTTGGTAGGTCTTCCTTCTCGTCACTCAAGTGACTCTTCACTAACAAGAATTTACAGAGAGATTTGAGCCCAGAAGGCTCAAAGAAGTCCTGTGCACCGATGACCGCAATACATGTATGAAGCCATGCCTCCTAGACTTGAACTCTGCTGACTCTGTACAGGTTGAAAGCCACCCTCAGAGTGGTCATTAGTGCCCAGCCTTGCGTTCCCGATATGCTTGGTAAGTCTTATCCCATTCTCACAGGAAACAACTCAAGCTGACAAGCATTTATCAATTATATACCTTGACGAATGTCGGTCGTGTGGGATAGGCGAGAGATAACTTGGGAAATCCCCCTTCCTCTTCCTTTATCGACCCGATAGTCGAGGTGAAGTCCAAGATCAAGTTGTATGCTACTGAGCATCCGGGTGATCGTACCGCTGTCGACATGATTTACTACTCGGTTTTGCAATGGTAGCTTCAAGGTAAGGAGGATACTTCCATTTCAGTCAAAAGGAATTTGTTCTAACATCTTATCGACAGTTAGCGGATCACACAGATGGTCGCGCCTTGGTGGCAAACGCCTCTCACACCCACCCAGGGGGTGAGAAGCTGGTTTGTCAGACTGACGCAAGTCCCTATGTTTCATCTACTCCTGGTAGTCTGAGCTGTCGGAGTGGTCGGTTTCCATGGGGTACTAAGGGCCATCTTTCTCGTCGGCTAGACTAGGAAGCTGATGAAGACAGGTCAAGGACAAGAAGTCCATGGACGATGAATAAGAATCTCGCTAGTATGGGTCTTGCAGCATATGATAGTTGCAGTGTGGATACAGTCGAAACTACCCACGACTTTTCTGACATCGACCTTTTCGTTGATGCCAATGTAAAGTGATATGTCAAAGCTAGTCAAGTGCAAGTACAAGACGAAAACCACAATCTGCATCAAGCATACCTTGTATATAACTGATGATAGATGTGATATCAACCAGAAAGAACCAAGTCGTGTGTTGTCGTTGGTACCTTGTTGCTTTCTATTTGTGCAACCACAATCCTTTCTTATTGTCACTCCGATTTCTCGCAAGCAACCCAACACCCACGCCCGCGAATCCACCTTGCTTTGTCACTTACTTTGGGAGGTATTTGTCATACTTGTCAAAGTGTTACCATGCCTATCTCAGCTGGCTAGCTACAGTGAAGCTCCTGTATCCGAATCTAGCGACCTTCTGCTCGGCTCAACGGCCATTTTTCATGGGCGACTATTTCGCTGCCATGGCAGTAGGATAGCCGAAAGGCTGACTGTTGAAGTCGCAAGCGACGAAATTAATAGGCTAGTTTATGCTGCTTAGGCGTTACTTAACCTTGGAGGCCAACGATTCTGCTACCCACGAGCATAGATCGCTCAAATCATGGATTCACCCCAGCCTCACATGAGGCCTTCCAGCTCCGGTCAAATTCGGCAAGTCACAAGCACTGCAACTTACGAATTCCACAATGATCATCTGACACATCTCCTCTAGGATCAACAGGTTTCTCGACTCCGCATACATTTGCGAACTCCTTTACTCAAGACTCTTCAGTGCCAGCTCAGTCAGTCAACGAGGTGCGAGCAATATCCTGTATTCCTTTACAACGAGGGGCCTTCGTCCAAAGCCGTCCATATGAGAGCACCCAGCACACAGCACCCCATGGATCCCATCACCTTGCCGGAAAGCTGGAGCGGATTGTTTCATGCCGGTTACCGCTGTGCCTCACACGCTCTCGCTCCAACTTGGGTCAGTTTGTGGGAAGAGTGGCGAGCCGACTATGGTATTTTTCTTCCCCCAATGCTTCATCGACAATAAACAAACAATACTACGCCACAGAGGAATCACAGAGAGCCACTGCCCGTCTGGGAACAAGTAGATCGAGGCGCCTTTCCATATGCTGTCAACGCCTCGGTCCGTATCTGGGTGAGATAATGTTGAGACCAAGAGTGGCATTCAGTGTCGACAGGAGTGCTAGTTCGTCCATCCAGCCTACGAAGATCAGAACTCTCGGCTTCGCGACACTGGTACTGCAGACGAGTTGGGCCATGGAACACAATACCACTCACAGACCAACCTTTCTCGTGTTATGGCGCAGCACGTAACAACAACAATGGTCCCATACCTGCACATTTGTAATTTCTATTTCCCGCCGATTGGAAACAACAGGTCATCGGGAGCGGTAAAGGAGGCTTGGCATTCTGGGCACGCTGGAGACACCTCATAGGTACACACAATGTCAGACGGAAAGCTACAATGTTCAGAGAGGCCTCCGCATACTGTTTATGCTATACACTAATTAATACATCCTCTTCTAGATGGATAATTGGCCAATGAAGCAATTTGCATGCTTTGCCATGTGGTCTCGTCGCACCACGATGCTGCTGCTGTGCCGTACCCCAATCTTGGAGAAGAAATCACCGGCTGAGTCTGGGATAAATACCAGCAGTAATTTTTGGTGCATAGCCTCAATTCAATCCAATATGCCAATCGCGTAAGACCGCCCCGTCCACACATAACAAGACTACCAAGACACTCACTAACAAAACCTTCTTGGCATCCTGTGCCTTCTTATATAAACATCTTATGGGTGCTGCGTTCCTACAGCATTTCAATCAGGTACTTCAAAGAACAAGACCGATATCGTCTCGTTTAAAATGCCTACTGCAACGGAATTCTTTGGTATAGCCATCACCAATTTTGGTCCTCTTACCACAACTTACACTCCCCCGCCCTCGTGTACCACAGCAACAACCGATCACCTCATCTACGCTATTGAGAACGTCACAGGTCCCTACCATGGCGCTCCAAGCTGTGAGCATAATTTAGTACAGGATTGCATACCCGACGGCTCCTCCTATGATACTCTGGCGGACAAGATTGTCAATCCGTGGGCATATGGTTTCTTCAACTACCATTCTCCTGGTATATATTGCCCCAAAGGCTGGACTACCGCCGCTGTACTTGGCCATGGAGATAAGACAGGCTCTGAGTTGAGGAGCGGCGCCTTCACCAATACTCAGGCACCAAGCAGCACATTCACTGGTCCATCAATCATTCAGCCAGATAAAGTTTGGCTGTCTGTGTTGGAGCCATCCGAGACACTTGCTTTTTGTTGTCCGAGGTATTGTTCTCCTTGTTATCTCCTTCTTGACCGTGCTGATGTTTGTTTTGCAGTGGGTGGGATGGCATTGAATGGGGAATTTGCGCAACTTACATTGAACATTTCTCATCGTCCAACCACACTGGAATCTGTGTTCGAGACTATTATCCTCCTCAGTATCCAGTTGTCACTGTCCACACGGTGGAAGGAGAGCCTGTATCAGGCAGCGCTGGGGTTCTCTCAGCAGTTTCTGCGTCAGGTACATGGTCCGACCAAGTGGAAAAGCTGACGGGCATTCTACCTAGCCCTGACCTAACGTCGTCGTTGATTGTCGTCAGGACACTCCCTGCTGTTCCTTTAATCTACAAGTCCTCGGACATTGAAGCTACCGAGACTGGCACCGGAGATGATGGTGGTAAAAAGGATTCCGGTGATGATGATAACAAAGACGATACCAAGAAGGCCGATGAGAATGGCAGTGGAGCTTCTACTTCACCGATCATGTATGGACTTGCGCCTGCCGTTGCTGTTATCGTTGGAATGGTCACTGGGACTGGGCTCTTGATGCCTTGGTAGGCTGGATGTCGTAAGTCTCTTGTCCTCGAGTCCTTGACTAGATGTCCGGGACCAGTTTGTTGCTTTATCTCACGCTATCCCTGGATTGTTGATCGGTTTACCGTACTAACCCGTGCCTGTTATAGTATTGGCGATATGTTTCGGTATTCTTGTAGGTCGTGTCAATGTCAAGTCATCTTTCGATATCTTATAGTGCTTGATTTCTATCCTGTGGACGGCAGACAGTGGTAAAGCTATGTCCTTGCTTGCAATAGTCGCCAGTGCCTTTAATCTGAGACAATACTTTCCTCAAAGTAATAAATGCGTGGCCTATCATGTCTTTGTCTTCTGGTGATGGGCACTTTGTCGACGATCGTTACCTCGACAAAACTCAGTAACTACTCCATGGGTGATGCTACTGGTGGCTTATCTGAGCGAGGGGATAACTGGTACAGTGGAAATACATCAGACACTCACTGTAATTCATTGTCAGAAAGGGTCTGTCTTTAACGGCATGCGAATCATACTGGCCCGATCACACTCTCAGCTTAGTATCATCACGAATGGGAAAGGGGAAGCGGGATCGGGATCGGGACCGGGACCGGGAATACACCAGCTTCGTATAGAACTGCATGGTCTACACTACCCAATGTTTCCCGAGGCTATCACTACGATTAACCGCCTTTTTGTTGATCATTCCATCTCTTGTCTTCAGTGCTTCCACTTACACATGACGCATGCCGCCCACCCACGCTCCTTCCTTCTCTGCACTCATTGAGGACAGTAAAACTATCTCCTCCCGTCTGCCTATCCTGATTTTCTTCTCATCTTCTTCATCCCAATGTAGTTTGAGAATTCACTCGAGATATATGCCATCAACGTACGATATTTATACATAACCGACTGCTCTTGACACGCATAACGTCGTCGATTATGGTTAGTCCACTTAAACCAAACAGTGGGCAACTTAGTCAGACAGATGTACTATCAGTTGATAAGGCAAGCCGCGATAATCCCGGAATCCTTTGTCAAATACAGAGGTCAGGGCAACTACACTTGGGCATGCGATATCAGAATGGCCATCGGTTCGCATGTTAGGGTACGTGGGATATTCCCGTCTTGCAGTACTCTCATCGTCATCTCAACTTGGAACACAGTCTCCTTTGAGCTGGCAGTGAGTGACAGGGATATGTCACTAGGAGCTGTCTTGTTACCCACTCGCAGCTTTGCTCTGACTTACCGCTCAGCTTTCTCTTTGTAAAGGCTTGAATTACAGATAATCTGAACCATGTGCTTTGTTCCCACCGTGACTTACACTACAGGGCGCATTCAGTTGGTTCCAGGCCTAACACTGGTAGTCGGCCACCCTGGACGGCAGTGCAGGGATGCTTGTGACATTCCACCAGCATCAGCGTGCGCCGCATTAAGTGACCAACTGAAAGAAGCCCAAAGGCGGTTCATTACCCCCTGTTGAACTAGTAACCAATATTCTAGCGTAGTCTTTGTAGAAGGAGTGCCACAATGTGCGCACATATGATACATCCCCATAAACCATTTTGTGCAAACCGGCTACAACTGTAAAAATAGTACAAAGTCTTCCTGGTTTGAACAATGAATCTCATCATAGAATTGAAGCGTTCTCACTTTGGAGGGGATCTATTGTCATGTCGGGCTGTTCGTTCTTTGAGCCAGCCTCTAGATGTTTCACCAGGCTTTGTTCCATTGACAGTCCTGAAAGACATGAGAACATTGAGTCAAGTCGCAACACTACAAGAAGCCATGGAAGATCCTTATATACACTGGCTCAGTTGCTTCCAAAACCTTCCATTCGGATTCTCAGAAACTTTAGAAAAACGACACGCCTCATCTTGTTTCTCTATCAATATTTGAATCACCAACGCTCAGTATGCCGTATAAGAAGGGGGACAGGAAGCCACCTCACTATTACTCCATACCACCCATGCTCGGCCACTGCCCCAGGTGTCAGTACCAAAACAAAAAGGGGAAACTGATCTGCGAGGGAACATTTGACGGCGGCGAATGTGGGCGGGTCCTACCAGAAGCCCAGGCGATACTCGAAGCCTCAGAGCGTAAGTGTCCACAGCGACTTGAGTAACGCAGACTAACATTATCAGATGACAATGGGGATCCTTCGGAAAACACCCAGGGTTGACGAATGAGCTCACCGAGGAATGTCTGGGGTACATGCTGGATTTGTTGTCGTTTGGGGGGGTCAATGGAACTAGGTGACTGAGCGCGAGACCAGTCATCTCCTAACCATTGTCTCTCTACTATAAACTCTCCTCATGGCTACGGAAACAGAGTGTGGATTAATCGGGCGTGGTGAGCGAATGTGAGACGGTATTTCTTAAGCAAACGGTCTGCCAACATGTGACTATAGACAGGACCTGAAAGTATGGAATTCAGTCAACTAGATATAAAATTTATTCCGACTCCTAGGGGGGAAAACCTTCGGGCAAAAAACCCCCCTGATGACTCTAACGTCCCGTCCCGTTCATGTCCATTTGCTGTCAACAGCCCTTGCCTGAAAGACTGACGTCCAGAGAGAACTTTGGGTCGTCCTGTCTATGGTCCTCTAACCCTTGTCTACTGCCAGACGGCTGATGGCCATCTTTCTATTTTCTCTCAGTAAAGACTCTCTTTGCCTGCCAGTCTGCCCACGACTCCCACCTGTGTCCGTTGAGGCCCCTTTCTTCAAATCCATCGTCAATCTTTCGGGACCAGTCCATGCACTCGAAGTCAGTCCATGTGTCTCTAATCGCGCCAGCAGACTCGGTGAAGGAGTTGCCAAGTGGAAGAGTTTGAATCCAGCCTTTGGGAACAAAGCCAGCAGAATACCATGTGGATATTCCCACCAGTCCTTGATCTCCGTCCACCATGAATGCAAGGGGCATCATCTTGTTGTGGGCGAAAACAATCTCGGAGCAGTCCATGTTAATATCTTTAAAGTTCTTCAAGAGGGCTTCAGGCGTGGACAAGCTCGTATCCCACCAGTTCCCATTGATGATAAATTGTTCATTTAAGTTGCCTCCATCGATGCCACAGATACGATCACCGCGCCACTTGGAAAGTTCGTAATAAGCATCTGCTATCTGACGTGTCCACTTCGTCTTCAAGGCATCATCCTTGGTTTTCGGCCACATCTCAGCAATTGACTTGCCGGGTAGGATACTGTAGGCGATGTAGTATAGGTGACCGTCACCATAGACCCCATGGCAGTATTCGGTAGGAACCATGAAGTTGTAATTTCTCTCTGCCACAGCCTTCAAGGTGTTATGCTCTTGTGCCCCAACGTTCCGGACGATGTGAAGATGAGCGTTGCCGACCTTGTAGAGCCCTAGTCCTGAGTAAGACTCTTTGAGAATGTCGGTGAAGGGACAGGAATCTGAGAGAGGCCGGGTAGGCGGTTTCGGGCTCGGAGCTTCGTCCATGGTGAAGAAGCCCCCTTCACCATCCTCCCAGTGGGGCTGGGATGGTTTGGAAGTGTGCCGAGATATCATGGCATTGTCGTATACGATCCATGCATTGTCATTGACCTCTTTCACGTAACGGTGGATGTTATGGAGGTGTCGTGTTTTCCAACTCATGGTGAAATACAAATCAAGGTACTTGAGCAATGATTGGGTGATGATTGGGAGTGTCTTTGACTTGAATGAGAGGTGTTGAGATTTTTGGGTTGGATCGAGAAATATGGCAGAGGCAACGAGGTAATTATACTTGTGCCTTGATATCCAAGCTTCCGACTCGGCCAAGCACATTGAACGTCCTCGGTTCAGGACTCGGGACAGCCGTTCGTGTCTTTCTATTGTCATTCCTAAGGCGTTCCAAGAACGGTAAAGATCTGAAAGTTGTCATGGCAGCTGATAGCACCCAGTGTGGTGCTTTCTTTGTTCAATGATACTGATGGTGTGAAGCACTGGGACGCCATCTCCGCAAACATGATCGGTGCGGTGGCACCTAATACCCAAATGGCTACTATTTTACTCAGATTTCTTTCATTGGGATTTTGGTTGTGGTGGCTTCTATTGCTGCTATGCTATTGTACCACGTATTCTTTGTTCGCGAAAGCAAAGCCACTCCAGCGTTTTTCTGTTCATTCCTGTTAGCGTCACTTTGTGTTTGTTTTCTTCATGTACATCCCTGACTTCCTGGCGCTCTCATGTCTTTGCCCATCGTGTACCCCGGAGACTCAGATTTGCTGACCCTTTGGGTCGATTATCATCACCGTCTCACAAACCCAAGGTCTGCGAACAGCCCACTCAATGGCTACTTCGTTCCCTACAACGGGCTAGAACAACTCAGTTGTCCGAAGCAGGAAGATCCCTAACTAACCGTCTTCCGCTTCACAGATGTGGCTGGCGGGGTGCTGGGAGGGGAGCACCCTCTTGTGCCTGTCACATAGTGACATTGTCCTGTAGCCAACTCACGATGAGAGAGGAGAAGAAGAAGGGGCGGGTAGGTGGGCGGGGGAAAGGCCTCTTTATTTACTGACCACTGTGTCCAAAGCTTGATTCGCACTGCCACTGTACGACAGCTGCAGAATGGAACCTAATAGTTTTACAGTTCAGATGATCGAACAAATTGAAAAGAAAAAAGAGAAGGTTTTTTTAAGCGCTGGTGTGTTTTTTACTGATTGATAGAACACGATTCCTTGAGTTCAAGTTTTTGGCATGCCCAGTGACATCGCGCATTCTCCGTCACAACAGTCGTCGTCAACAATGAAGCTACCAAGGTAGTCCCCAGCTGCAACCATTGGACAAGGAACATCAAGGCCACTGACACAATTATTGGGTAGTTGACAGCGACAAGCCTGTTATTGGCTCGTGGAGGGTGCTTACACAGGATTCTTTATTACTAAAGTCTATCAGAAATATCTCGGGCCTTTTACCACAATATTCTAAACCTTCCTCAGTTAACTTTTTCCCGCAAGCTCTCCCCCTCCCTCAAAGTAGCAACAGATATGCTTTGGTCCGACGCAAAATGTCCGTACCTTTGCACATAGACAGTTCACCGCGATCAGCGAGATTTTGGAAGCGCCGGCAACACAGCAGCGATAGCACTCGCTTGGTAGACACAAATGGATGAACAAAAGAACGGGACGCGGTTGGCTATCCCAGACTCTCAGTTCAGGTTCTTCATACGTTCGAGCTTCACGGCGCCATTAGGACGGTAGGTCGCACGACCCTCATCTCACGAAGGCACCCAAGCAACGACTGAATGGCAAGTGAGTGGGACGGGGCTCAGCTCCATGGCACAGAAACAGCCTAATAAACACCTAAGGGTATCCTAAGAAGTCTAAGGCTAAGAAGGGGAAGCCAAAATGTACTCTAAATAAGAAGATATGCCGGAAGTATAGTAAAGAGACATTAGAAGTTCTAATACAACCTGACGCTACTGAGAAGTTTGGCATGCCTGAGGTAACTACTGTTCTTCAAGAAAGAATTTACATTCTACAATGGCTTTCTGAATTATATCATTAATATTCTCCAGCAATACTTTAGTATGGCTATTGCTTATTGGCAAACAGAAAGAATGAACTCCTACCAACTGAACAGTATTCCCCTGGAAAAAGGTCAATCAGACTTGGAAATACAAATCATATCATTTTTAAAGCGAACAGGTTCGGGTTCCTAGCTCAAATCCAAGTTCCTACTCTTTTTGTTCTCTAGAGTTATTATTTATTCCTTCGTTCTCACTTAATATCAAATTACCCAAGTTCACTTTTGTTTTAAAATATACATTCAAGTAAGTGGCTCTGCAGCGCCCTCCAATACTGGGATCAGCACATGTGATCAAATGTTTTATGGGACATGCTGTTGATATCGACCGCTACTTGGTAACCTGACTGGTTATGATTTGAGCCAAGACATCAATGACTAGGTACTGTTATCAAGGTTTAATGCAAGAGTTGCTACCTCATACCAGTTCTGAGTTTAGTCTATCCTGTCTATTATTTGATGCATCCCACTTGGTTGACGCTTATTGGACGAACCCCTCAACTGGATAGTGCGTATCCGTTGTCCAGGAGTCTATACAGGCTATCGTCATCTATTACCGATTGTGTTGCTAGGGCCGTGTAGAGTTTCCACTTTTGTCCGAGTGAATGATAGATATCAAGGAGCGAATGCTCTTCAGCACGAGTTCTTAACTTGAGAATAGAACTATAAAGTCTTGATCCCATCCTCTCCTTCACTGTATAACTACCTTGGAAGTATTTATCTCCAAGTCCATAGTTTCATTTCTGCTCAATCTTCTCCCGTTCAACCCCAATTAGATCACTGCCGATATGTCAACTTTACAAAGCCGCTAATCATCGATACCGTTTCCCTGCCAAAAGACACGTCATCCTCGTTCATCGAGAAAGATAGGGGAAACGCAACATGGCATACACTCTTATCCGCACCAGGAACTATCAGCAACTCGTTCACCAGTGGTATTGCGACATGCCCTCGCAACGGCTCCTTGGCACTTCATCGGCACACGCAGGCAGAGATATACTACATTCTTTCAGGCAGCGGAGAAGTAGAGGTTGAAGGGGTAAGACACTCGGTCTCGAAGGGCAACCTTGTTTGGATACCTGGAGACGCAGAACATGGAGTATTTTGCGGTGACGATGAGCTTAAATGGCTCTATATCTTCCCTGAAAGCAGTTTTGACAATATCGTGTATCGGTTCAGTAGTGAGATGGAGAACGCCGTAAAGAAAATCAAGTCCAAGCTGTAGATATTGAGTTTTATTGAGGCTACAGAGGTTTATACAGATACTGGCTATCGTTGAACATTGGTTATACTACGGTCAGGAGCATCAGTTTCTTTCATTAAGAAGGACAACTCACCAGCACACACAGGTACTGGCACTCAAGGTGTCTGTAGAATAATGATTTGTTAACAAAGGCTACTTTATCACGTGTACCTCATAATAAGTAGTTGTACAAAGACCTTTCTCGAAGGCATTCGTTATGCAATATAGAAGGTTACTTGTGTCAGCAGAAAAGGCTTTAAATCGACAACAAAGAATGCATAAAACCGTCACCCTGTCTCTTAATCACGAACCCATCAGTCTTGGCCCTCTGCCTCTTGTTTGTAACAGTCCGCCTCATTGCGCTTGTCCTAGCTGCGTCATGTCTGCTGCAGACCCTGGAAGCAAAGGCAAAATCCTACTACTGGCTAGTGAGATACGTTGTGTAAGAATGACGCTGTTGTGATAGGGGCTTTGTTCATCGCCAATCTTCTATTTCGAGGAGGCAGTGGTCTTTTGATGTGACAAGTTCTACATCATTTATCAAATCAAGTTTACGAAAGCGAAAGTACCTTACGAGTAGCCCGTTCAGTAGGTGCTTTGTCAGTTCTCAGATGGGTTAGCTGGACCTCAATTTCATTCGTTGGTTAAACTTCCCGGGAGTTATTGAAATCAAAGGCGAGTCTAACCAAGAGAAAAGAGTGATGAAAGAACGCGGACACCTAAAACACCATCTAAGAGCATGAGGGAACAATAATCCTGTAAGGAGGATTAACTGCGGCAGCAGCAGCGTTGACGATGATGACATGAGCCACCCGAGTCTTGTCCGTCACTGGAGGCCTTCGGGAGCATTCTTGATAGCCTCATACGACATCCAAAGGGGCCAGGAATCAGCCCAGGAGGGGTACCAAGTGTCTCAAAGGGGCATGCGGGACTGCATCGTCAGTAGTAGCTTCAGCAGTGGGAGTGGTGACAGTGACAGCGTTGACAAGGCGCGGTGGGAGGGAGGAAGAGGTGATGGCGGCGTCGGCCCAGGTCTTATCCATTACGGGCTCCCGATCACTTTGGAAGAACGACAAGCCCGCAAGCATTGCCAACAACACTGATTGTGATGTTGGCGGCGGCGATGGCGGCGGCGATGGCGACGGTGGCGGCCCAGATCTTCTTGTCTGTTTCGAACTCCCGTCACAGAGGAAGGCCTCTCCAAGCCGTTCGATCTCGAATATGCTGAGAAAGGTGTTTGGAATTGGATCAGATGATCAAAAAGATTTATGTGATTCACTTACATCTTAATCAGAACGATAAATCACTTGTGCTAGCTACAACGCTGAAAGACAACACTGCCATCTGCCTCAATGATCATTGCTGAACATCATGTAGGTATGTTTCCGCCCGCAAATTCTATCTGAGAAAGGTCTCCAGCTACCCATCAGTACCAATTCGAAGATGCATCTTCGATGTGGGCAACCTGCAGTATGATTATAGTCCAATGCAGGTTCTGAGATAACTTGATTGACCGCGTGTCGCTTCATGAACTTCCACTTCTCCATGTTAGAGACAAGATACGCAGAAATTCCCCCAAGTATCATGCGACCATGTCTTGTACTCAGTGTGGTTTACATTCTGCTGAGAGAATCGAGGTTTCAAATCCATGCCCTCATGACTGGCAGATCATCGGCTCAACAGAAAGTGGTAGACAGGAGACGGACAACATCACTCTCAATTTTCTATCGATGTTACTCCTCGTTCAGTATCTAGATGTAACTCATGGGTACCATGAATTAATTTAGAGTGTTTATGAACTATACTTCATCATTCTGATACCACAAACACAATCTCAGTGTCGCAGTCCTGGCTCTTTCCCAGTTTGGGTTCCTATCGCCATGCCTTGCAATGCGCCTTCCCAAATGAACAATTCCAACACTCCTTCCTTCTGGAAGCTCGAAGCCGGTAACTGCCTACCATGTCTCCCACAATTCGTGTCGTATTTTTGTCTTTGATCCTGCCTTCACCACCACCATCACCACCACCTTCACCACCACTGCCGCCGCCGCTGCTGCCGCTACCATCGAGAATGCCCGCCCGTTTGCCCTTCTTGGGTCACCTGAAGCCCCTCCTGGCAAAGTTCCTGGCTCCTTCGGGACCAGGGCTGCCAGGAGGGAGGATGTCGAATGCCGAGATCGAGGAATTCGACAGGGGCTTCCCCGGCGGTAAGGGGGAGCCCGTAACCGATGAAGCCTGGGACGCCGCCGTCGCCTCCGCCGCTCCTCCTCCTCCTCCTTCTCCTCCTCCTACCACGCCTCCTCGCAAGAGGCGTCGCGGCCTTCGAGGCCGTAAGATTCTTCTTTCTTCCCCTTAGACTTTTTTTTGTTTTTTTTTGGTCGCCTGCCTCCTTTTTTTTCGTTTTTTGAGCGTCTGCCCCCCTTTTTTGGTTTTTTGGGGCAGGCTCGCCTTTGCTTTCATTGCTCCTCCGGGAGCTGACAGAATGAACGGAATCGAGGCCTAGCTAGGCCACCCAAGAACCATCAAAGCACTTCTTAGCGAGACTATTTGTAAGTAATCCATCGTCTTTACATGCGACATACTCACTAATTACTATAGACATGGTTTCCAGCCCCATGTATCACTACCACCTCGACTGTACGGCTTGGTACTTTACCCTATCCTATTACAACAAGAGTCAACCTCGCCTTTTGCCGTCAGGATCTCTCTCATGTTTCTACCCACAAGAACGGAAGCAGCTACAGGCTTTGGGTCTACTTTCAAGGAAGCTCCCACCTCTTCACCCAGGACAGCGGCAGGCTCGCCCTTGCTTTCAGAGTCTCTCTTGCATCTCTTCCTACAACATCCGCAACATCGGCGGCAGGCTCGCCCTTGCTTTCAGCATCTTCTTCTTACGGCTTCATCTATACCGGCAACAGCATCGGTGGCGGTGGCAGGCTCGCCCTTGCTTTCAGCATCTCCTTCTCACAACTTCACCTACAATGGCGGCAGGCTCGCCCTTGCTTTCAAGGTCTCCTTCCCATATCTTCATCTGCAACAGTGGCAGGCTCGCCTTTACTTTCAGGGTCTCGCCTGCATCTCTTCCTACAGTAGCAGCAGCGGCAGTGGTAGGGCAAGCTGAGACCAGGCCAAGATCAACCCACTACTGAAGGAAGCAATTGATGCTTTGACACAGCAGAGAATCATCTGCAAAAGCAAATCGTCGCCGCAGATTTACTTTGGCTGCGAGGGTCTCTTTCACATCTCTACCTACACTAGTGTCAGCTTCGCCTGACTAAGGCTATGGTTCTTACAAACCAAGCGGTCGGCAGTAGGTTTTCTAAAACGTTTCAGACTCTCATTTACTGATAGGTACGACAGATCAGTCGCCTTTACTCTCAAGATGTTGAAATTTCCATTTATGACGACCGCGATTACAGTTGTCATATTTATCCTCTCCTCTTGTATCATCATCATCACAGACCAGCAAATCTTGCATTTGCTATCAGGAGCCTTCTTACATCGCCATCTGGGATAACAGTGGCAACTTTAGCTGTTTCTCTCATGGCATCTCCCAGATCTATAGCCCTAATAGCGACAGCAGGCTCGCCTTTGATTTCAAGGTTTCTCCAACATTTCTACCGACAATAGCGACAAGGTTCAACTCTGCCCTCAAATTCTCTTCGATCATCATTACCAGCAGCATCAATAGCAAGCCCCAACTTCCTTCTTACGGTGTTATTCGCAGCCGTGTCCACAATAGCAGCAGCAGGCATCACCTTTGCTTTCAGTGCATGCCTCATGTCTCTGCCCACAACAGCGGCAGCAGGCACAGCAACACCAAGCTCGCCTTTGTTTCCGGGTTACCACTTGCTGCCATCTCCACAACAGCTGCTGCAGGCTTCGCCTTTCTTCTCAAGACTGTTCTGGATAACTTCCCTATCGGTACTTTGCACCAAACGACCTTCCGGACCCTCGACCAACAGCAATGGATGCCACAGACAAGTTATCATCTGAAGCTTTATCTTCACTGGCTGAACTGTGCATTGTGGGTATGGTCCGTCGCATAAATAAAGGCCGTCCTAGGAAGCTCAAGGCCAAGAAAGAAAAGCCCATACCGACTCAAACGGAAAAGGCAGGCTGGAAGCGCCGTAA
>NC_026475.1:5167188-5178404 GCF_000240135.3 Fusarium graminearum PH-1 | reverse complement strand
ATTTTTTATAGATGCAATTGACCTACTGCATTGTACATCAAGTGCTTCCAAGCAAGCTTCAGTGAAGTTGCCACTTCTTGACACAGAAGGAGTAAACTGGACTGATAGATTACCTACCCAAGTTCCTTTTTATTCGAACAAAAAAGTACTTGCAAGTCAATAGTACCACAGTAGTTCTTTATTTAAAACCATGGCCTAGTAGATTTCAATCATTCATTCTATACTACCAATCGTGGCGGCATTCTGTGTCTGTAGTTGGTACATAGAGTCATATCGTCCAGTAGAGTCTAACCTATACCTGATGATAAGGTTTCCATCTTAACTCACACTTTTCAAGCACTATGACTCCAGCGCTTACACAGGAGTCTAACCTATACATTAGTCTGGTACATACTTTGATGGATGTGATTGGACATGACTTCCTGTTTGGATGCAGGCCATGCAATCCTTCTAGCTACTCAGCCTTCATCCGGCTCAATCGGCATTGAACACCCTGGATCCTTCCGAGTTTGGTCATATCAGAACAGGGCAAGATTTAGAAATGACAGGCACAGATAGCTCCCCCGCACTTCCACCACACTTGCATTTACCAGCCCCTCAAAACACTCAACAACGCCAATGTATCAAGTACAGTCACCATGTCGTGTCGAAGACGGGCAATATATTGCGCAAAGCAAGGTCGCTGCATTTTGGGATGAGGCTTGGTGGAGGTTGTCGTGGACAGGTCGAGCCAAGGAATACATGATTCGAGGTATTACAGACCGAAGTCCGAAGAATCTTCTCACCGATAGAGATGTACGAAGACACCAGAAAGCGGTCCACAGTGAGACAGGAGACATCGTAGGGTATGCCCGATGGATTATGCCAGAGTCGCACAAGGATTCTTGGCTCACCGCCCAAACACCAGATGTGAGCGCCGAACAGCAGGAGATATTCGCAAAACGTCATGCAGAAACAGACTGGGATCCAAGCCACGATAATGACGAATTGGACGAGCATATGGATGGGTGGAGGGAGAAGTACAAGCACGCTGATTGCATGGGTAAGTATGACGAAGCACACCGGTTACAAAGACTTACTTACGGTCGAGCAGAACTACATTACATCGCTGTTCGTCCCGAACACCAGAAGAAGGGACTTGCCAGTATGCTTGTTCGATCTGGCCTTGAAGTGGCAGACCAGTTAGGTATTGATGTCTTAGTGGTGGCTACCGGTCGACGTGGCCAGGGTCTCTATTCGAAACATGGATTTGAGATTCTGGACGAGAAGAGCCAGAGCATGAGTAAATTTGGAGTCGATGAGATGTATGAAACTTTCGTCATGATGCGCCCAGCTCAGAAATGATGGGAGAAATGTTCTGAATATCTTTACGCATTCACTGCCCTAGTCAAGTTGCCTACTAGCAATTATATTGAATACATCGGCCTCTAGTAATATGGCAACGTTGCATGGAATCATTGATGCTCGCAAAGCTCTCTAAATATGTTGGCACCCTGATAGTATGGAATCCTAGTGTTAAAACTATGACTCTATCTTAGCTTGACACGCAGTCACAATATCAGCATTATGCATTCCCAAATAAATAATTCCAAACCATACTCCTGTGCTCCGGGCCCCGGTCTTCTCATTACTTTGAAATAGCTTTCAGACAGTTGCCTTAGTACTGCGTCTTGAACACCATATCTCCCCTACCGCCACCGTCACCACCAATGCTACTCGCTTGATCTTCTTACGCCATTTAAAGCCCCCCTGAAAGGATTTCTGGCCCCTTCAGACGGCTTTGAGCAACGGGCAAGACTTGGGCGGTCCATATTGCCATCATTAATGCTACCGATGACGTTACTCCTTTCAGGTCCGCAAGATTGTTCGTTTCTTATCGTCTTTAACAGTGTTTTGGGCGCCCGAATTCTTTCATCCATTTTGTTCTGAGTTAGGATCGCCTTTTCTTTCCATGCTCCTCGGGAAGCTAGGATAAAGACAGCACAAGGCTAACTTATAAAGTTATAGATGGTTGAGTTAGTAGCCATGTATTTGTTTGTTTAATTGAGCATGGACGATTAGCATATCTGCCAGTCTGACCAGAACTGCTGAGTGAGCGCTTATCTTTGTGCAAACACTCGCGATATCGACACCTGAATAAATAACTCGCATCTACATAGCGCCAATACACTGCAAGTACTTGCCATATATTTTGTTACATAGGTACTGTGACTTGGAGCTCAAGGTATGAAAGTTATGCTGTGAAATCACTGGTAATGTTGACCTGCTTATCTAGAATGCTTGACCTGCTAGAGCAAAAGCCATGTTTGTACTTACGCGGCATGTTGCTTTGCATGACTAGCAGAAGGTGTTAGGGTTCAACAACCAGCATCTCGTAATTTGGTGGTTAGTACAACTAAAAAGGCAATTTTACCTTTCCCGGCTCGTAAGATGTGTTATCGACGAGTGATTTATTTGACTGGCGGCTCATGAGAGCCGTTAAGCCCGCTCCTTCCATAACAAGTCCTATCCCGGGTGACGCAATTGGTTAGCGTGTCAGACTTTTACGAGCTACCCAACTAGCAAAAGTAAATCTGAAAGTTGCGGGTTCAAGTCCCGCCTCGGGAGTTCTTTTTGGTTTTATTTCTGATGCCCATGATGATCTCTGAGACGAGGGGAATCGAATAATATAGTTTTTGGATTTTTCCGACGTCTGTAGCATGAGCTATGGTCGATTGAAGTTAGGTTGCAGTGATGTGCTGCCAGATCGACCCCACATTTCAATGAGTCGCCGGACCCATTATTATTCAGCCACATGATTAGGTGTCACTTCACTTGGTCAAGATCTTGCAGTTTGGATCACTGGGACAACAATGTGGAACTGAAGGCAGCAGTATTACAGTATTGAGTTTGAGCGACTTTGGAAGGACCTTCTGGAATGATTCATCCGAGCGAGACGGATAGCGGGTTTGGACAACTGGACCGTGTCGGCCGGATAGGTCCCGGTTATGCCGTGACCCTGACCAAATGTAACTTTATTGGACCGGAAGAGAAGTAACCCAACCCGGAATAGCACCTGGGGTCTTGCAATTCCAGGTTTCCATTCTAAATAAAGGGCCAGTTTTCTTTCATTACCACACCAGGGTTGGTGCCTTTCCAAATCCATTATTTGGGAATGCAATAGCCTTGCGTAACCCACTGGTCAAACTTTACAGTGAGACGCGATACTTAACACAGCAGTGAGAGATAAGGTGGAAGCCATGTATCAATTACATCTCACAGATTACCATTTTTCGGGATCAACTACCCATACTGCTACTCTGCTAAACCCAACTTTACACTGTTTGTGTTACCTGCTATATCTGGTATTAACATCGCAATTTTAGTAGTTACGTACCTAACTTCAAAATAATAATACCCTACTGAAGCTAGCGCAATCTGTCAGTACTTCTTTGCTTGCATACTATCTGGGATTTATGTATTAGTATCTCCACCGTTAGCTTTTCAGTTCTAGGCACCGTATAGACGCATAATTATAAAGGAAGTCTTTTATAGATAGACTCACTAGAATTCGATAGAGCTATAGAGCTCATACTTGAAATCTTATCTCCTCAGTATTCTCCAAAGATCACATAAAACTTTTCTTCTTTTGCCATTCTAATTGCAAAATACGCTCATAATCATATGACATTCACATTATCTAAACACGACAGCTACTATAAGTTTGCGTTAGTATATGTTATTGACAAAATAATGACCACTATATCACTCTACCTGTTACTACCTGTGAATAACTTTGGCATTACTAAACGATATTTCGGCAATACACAGCCTGCCTAATTCTCTGACACAATAGCAAACAAAGCTTCGTGATTGATGAGTACACAATAGCAGTTTGTATCCTTGTGGGTGCTCTTGAAAGCCAAGCGAGACTGGTTCCGAAATTATGTCCCTCCGGGCTAAGATGTATAAGCATTTGTTGCGTGATTTCACTGAATAATGGACAGCAAATGGATGCTCTGTCATACAGGTGAAAGGGGTTCAAGCCATGAATCACTCAAGCTTGCTTTGTCTGATGATAATGATGATACCCGATGATGGCTGTTTGTGACCCTTTTGTCCTCGCAGGTGGTCTATCAATGATTCACACACAAGTCATGCCATCTACATCTTGACGTGAATCACTAACGGCTCAAGAGTTCTGCATCTCGACTATGAATTACAGCTTCTGCCCCCAATCCTCAATCCTTTCCTTCTCCCTCTTCATCATCAACGACAACCGTCCCCTTTATCACCCCTTTACTTTCGAGATTCTTTGAGATCGATTCCTTGTTTTAACTTCACCAACTCAGCTCTTACATGGGCAGCAGTTACACATTCCCACATTGCCAGCATGTCTACTTCAGGAGCAAGCTCTGCTCTTCCTATCGAGGGATCGACAGATGGCCGTGCCGCCGTGGTATCACAGGATTGGAATTCTGTTGGTAGCGCTCTTCCCCCAAACCTTCCTACTCTCAGTGTCCGCAGGGGTGAGGAACTTTGGATTTTCCATCTCAAGAACAACCATGGCCTTGCGTCTCGTCGTACTGGCGATACAATCACCAAAGGCAAGTTCAAGTATTTCACCAACCATATCAGGTAGTTTGATGTCTAACAGTGCCAGGTTGGGTGCCCCTCGCCATATTGCAGAGGGGCGAACCTCGCAGCCTTCAGCTACCAATCGAAGTTCCTGCCAACGACCAACCATTCCAGTCGACTACGTCTCAGAACAACGAGGGTCAACCCGCCGGTACCGTGCTCCAGGAGACTCTGCGAGAGCTTTGGAGAATGATCCCTGCCGAACGTGATACCATTACTCAGGTCATCAGTGGCCTGCCCGAACAAAGCAGAGCTGTTTTTTTCCATCGTCACGCCGAGCGTTACGCCGACGTTGTTCACGAATGTATGTATTATTGTCTTCAGTACGTCTTTGATACATATTGATACTGGCCACGAACTGTCTAGGTATGGTACCGCAAGCCCGCGCAATCATGGCCAATGGTAACTTCAATGTCGAGCAACTTCGCACTCTGCCTACCATCACGCCCAACTGGCCCAAATTTGCTGGCGTTTACCTCATCATCTATGGCGACTTTGGTGGTCGCAAGTGTGACAATACAATCTACCACATCGTAATCTACGTCGGGCAGACCATCGGATTTCAGCAGCGTCAAGATGCCCATCAGCGACACCGGGCTAACGGTGATAGATCAACCCACTACACTCTGGCCGCGAATGCAAACCAGGTTCGCATGGTTCCTCTCATTATCCAGAACACGCAAAATGTCCCCGAAGCATTTCTTGACATTGCGGAGTTTTCCATGGTTGCCCTTTTGGGGAGCTGGTATGCAGCTCTTCATAACCCTCTTCAACCAAACGCTTTCGGAGCGTACTCGATGGACCACGAGGCGTGTATGATGTTTTCACGTCTCATGATGGTCGTTTCGAACAGAACTGGCTGGAGACGGGGTCCTACTTACGGCTTAAACTGGAACACGCCGATTGTTCGACACCCGAACTTCGACATGAAATGGACTTCTTGGTATGAAGAATCCGTGGATTGCTTTGTGTACCGTACCCGCAGGACCATTGTGAAGAAGCCTGGACAGGTCATGGTCCATTGGCATGCCAGCACGCAGGTACAGATTCCCAAAGAGGTGGCTGATGATGCAGGATTTGAGAATGGTCAATCCGTGCATCTCGTGGTTGAGGTGCGCAAACGCAATGGCGAGTATCTCACCCACGCAATGCGCTATGTGAGATTTCCCCCCATGGTAGGTCGGAACCCGGAGCTCGAAAAACTCAGATCCCTTGCTGTCAAGATCCAGTGGTTGCCCAAAGGCACTACTGTATGGAAGCAGTATTACATTGAGAGGTCTCGCCTTTGGCAGCCTATCAGCAACACCAACGACGTTCTCAACATTTATCGCACTGGGCTCATGTTGCTTAACGACGTCGAAAAAGTGACATATACTGGAGGTCCTGCATGGCTAGCCCCCCTTGCACCCACAGGCATCCAGTTCTTACGTTACAACCACCTCAAGCAAAAGTTGGTCGTCGAGACGGTCCAGACTACTGTTGTCCCTTGGCCGCAGGACAACACCATACAGCAGAATACCTTGAGACTTCAGCATTTGTTCCCACCCGCTTCGTCTCCTGACACTGTCATTGGAGCACAGCCTGCTTATGGGTTCTTCCCACGACTTCGAAAGTCCTGTGACCTTTGTCTTTCACAGCGGACTGTAAGTAGGAGCGTTCTGTTCTTCTTTTAAGAATCATACTGATTACTTCATAGACTACTGCATGCACCTATGATCCTAGCGACCATTCATGCAAGTGTTGCCGCGCGCTTCGCCGTCCTTGTACTTGGTCCCGTAGTGGTTTGGAGATCACTGACTTGTTTGTCCACAACCAACCTCTCGAAGAGCTTGGTATTGCGGTGAACATCTCTCGAGACGAGCTCTCACAGATCAAGAACTGCGATGTAGATCCAATTGAACTGGACATCGAAGGAGAGGATCACTCTCTGGATGGTTAAAGAGGAGCCAGGGCCACCCTCGAGCAACCTTTTGATGTCTTCATACGACACCTTTCCAGAAGGGGTTTCGACCGACACAATAAGGGCATTCGGGCAGACATTGTCGGCGGCAATGACAGAAGCGGTGGTAGCGGTGGTAGTGATAGTTGGGCTCTCCACTTCCTGTTCAGTCAATTATCTACCAGCCATAAGGACGGTGGGTGTATGTGTTCTGTTTCGAACATGGAAAAGCGGAGATTCAAGAAGCGTGGCACAGGGGAAATGATCTCAGGGCTTGTCTTGAACTGCTATCATGGCACAGGCTGCTTACTTCCAAGTTGTATCGTTATGCGCTAGATTAGACACCTTCGATAGATAACATTTGTCTCAAAATTCCTTGACTGATGCCTCTTGTGCATAAGTACCTGGTCGAAACGAAAAAGCTGAAGCGATGAATCACGCCAGGGTTTTATGACCATCGTTCCACTGTCTCCGTGATGTCAAGTCTTGACCACATGGACTGAGAATTTATGATAGTCAGTCGCCTCACATCCTTCGTCGTCCATTTCTGTCTACCGAACTACTGTTGTCGGCGCCGCGTTGATGACGCCCTCTGCTTCGGGCGGTGCACGGTCAAACTACCTATGCAAAGATAAAATGCCATCTAGAGGGGGGATGTCGAACAAGGACCACAGCTAACCCATCTGCGCAAGTTGAAAACTCAATAAATCACAATATCGAAGTTGTCCCATAATAATGTTGGTAATGCATTTTATGTATAAGTCCCTAGCTGAGGAGATACAGTCGATAAGGGTTTATGGAATTATTATAATGGTTATTAGGAACAACGGTCAGTTCGCTTGTGCTACAGACTCTAGTCTAAACCGCAAAGGACTTCAGACACATAACGAACCGATTCTTAGTAATATCCATTTATACCCTGAGGTACAAGATGGAGACATTAAGTCTTAGACCAGACCTTCAAGCAACTTATGTTCCTACCGTAAAGCTTCGAAGTTAATTGTTCAATTGCCCACCCACGTCGAGTGTGAGACAGATCCGGAGCCGAGTGGATCCTCGCTCCTCCGATGCCCATTCGTGCCCTTCAAGAGGACGCACAAAGTTCAATTTTGGGTGGGCGATAACATCAAGACTGAGCAAGGCAAAGGAGAAAAGAAGGGAATATCAGAGACGACACAATCAATTTACTTGAGTCTTCAATTATCACAAAAACAATTTGTGGTACAGAACATGTTCCATGCGCAGTGCTGACCATTCAATTACTGAGTAGCATCTGCTACTTCAGCAGATGTCGCCCAAGTATGGATACAAAACAAACAACTGGTACAACCGCCAAAAAAATATAGCTTCATAGCAGCTACTGGTTTCGATCCAGTGACCTCCGGGTTATGAGCCCGGCTGTGATGAGTTAGTACTCTGTTGATGAGTTGCAGGTGGAGTCAAGACATACCGCGCTTCCACTGCGCCAAGCTGCTTTGCTTGAGCTGTTGTGACAACTCGGTGCAATTTGGTATATGAATCTGATCTAAGTGGATCAGACGACTCCCATCAGGACTTGAAGGGCTGGTACCGTAACATTACCGGGCTTCACTCATCACAACATGCCAATGTCTTCAGTAATGAGTCACGAGGCACACAATGTACATGGCGATAACGAACGCATCATGCTGCCCATATAACTTAGTACCTACAATTTATTGTGCTACATCACTATTCCAAGGTAGGTGTTGTCGCTTTGTTAACCACTGATGAACGAAGCAACCTACTGTTTGAGCACACGGTACCATCCCTCAGGGTATCAGAAAAAGTGGCCACTTGAAGCATAAGACACAAAATTAGTAGGCTAGCTTATGCCACCTAGACCAGGCTTCTTGGATTATTTATTTTTATACCCTAAGGCTTAGGAGGTCAACTTGTCTGCCGCTCAATATCTAGCCATCCATGACCGCCAAACGCGTATGCAATGCGGCACAAGACCCTGACCCGCTCTCCTCGGCCTTCTGTCCAGAATTCTGGCCTAGGAAAAAGACCTCATACATCAATCAAATCACATTGTTCATCGAGAAAAAAAAATTGTTGAAACGTTCTATTAGTTCATGTTCTTCGCTGACAAGCAGACTTTATCTATCATTTGTATACTGCCAAAGATATATCTGGCTCACATTGGGGTATCTGCCACCCTGGTATAATGACCCTCGCATAACCGCCCGAAAGATACAATATTCAAGAGATAGAAAGAAAAGGTAAAGGTAAAATAAGACTGCAAACAATTCTGTGGCTTTGCAGCGCCCATGGCTTTGATTTCCTGTCTCGTCCCATTCCATCCTTCTTCAACACCGTGGTATCACAAAACACAAAAAAGACATAAACAGGTAGAGATGTACAAAAGGAAACATATGTTGGTCCCGAATGCTGAAATGTACCAAGAACAAACAAAAAGAAAAAGCTCGTCATATGGTAGAGGATGGGGTATCCTGTCGTAAAGTTCCTCGTCCTCCACTTTGGACCGTGTACGGAATGATTATTAGTACAGATATGTGATGATGGTAAATAAAATGAAATCATAATGCTCAAAAAATGCTTTTCCGTTCCGAGATTAAAACGCCTTATAGTCTCATGTCGCTATCGTCCAAGTAGAAGCTTGTGGGTGAACCGAACTGCTGTTGCTGTGCGTGAGGCATGAAGCCAGGGTTCGATGTGTAGCCTTGCTGAGGGTGACCCATTCGCATCGGCAGTTCGTAGCCCGTTGGTACAGATGTGGGCATCATCTCGGCATACATAGCTGGAACGGGAGGGACAGCTTCGTGCTCGGATGCGGGACTGCCATAAACGCTGGACTTCTTCTTAGGACGCAGGTTCTCGAGGCTCAGTCGCTTGCCCCAAGATCCAGGTCGCTTTGTAGGAATAGGAGTAGCAGGGCGAGTAGCGACGGGCTGTTGCTGGTTGGGCATGTACACATTACCCATGACAGTGTCTTGTTGAGGGAAATGCTGCGCCATGCCAGTCATATCCCATTGTTGTTGAGGAAGCTCTTGGCCTGGTAGAATGTAGGTCATGGAGGCATCCGCGAAAGTGTTCATCTGATCGGGTGCAAATTTGGGTGCGTCAACAGGCCAAACATGCTCATTAGGGATGGGAAACGGTGTTCCTGGATGAGGACCAGCTGTAAGATCATCCCGAACCATAGGCTCAGGGATGGCGTCCACTGGTGTTGATGGTCGAGTCTCCTGCTTAATGCGTCGAACAGGGAAGGAGGGCTGTGGCGTTGTGGGAGGCTGTTTGGTGACAGTGACCATGGGTGTGCCAATGTCACTGCTGTTATCCATCTTGGGCTGCGCACCATCGAGGTGACCTACTGCATCCATCAAGCATTGTGATCGGAAAGGTAGGGAGAACTGAAGGTCAATCTCGCTTGGTGGCGGTGTGGTAGGGTTGGTAAATGGTGACGTGCCAAGAATGAAAGCCAGGCGAACCAGAGTAGAGATATCCTCACCAAGGTGGCGAGCCTCGAGCATGCGCTTGAGATCGCCAGAAGAACGAGGGCGCCATGTGAGCTGCTGTCTCTTCTCCTTGGGCCATATGCAAGTTTTCCAGATAGACTTGACCTTGGACTGTCGCATCAAGTTGTGCAGCTGAGCCTTGTAGTCCCAGTTGTTTACATCAAATCCATCCTCGAAATGCTTGGCGATGTGCTCAAAGTACTTGTCGCGACTGGCAGATGCCTGCTCGTTGGTGGAGGCCTCAAAGACGCGGTCCTTGCAGTTACCGAAACCGCAGCCAAAGACGACCTGTGGACACAACTCAGTCTTTGCTGAGCTGTTGGGGAGAGCGTCCATGCGGTGTGTCTCCTTGGCGTGAGTGCTATAGGCTCGCTCAGTAGCAAAGGATAGATGACAGCCCTTGGTCTTGCACAGCCAAGTCACGTCAGCACCGTGGAAGTTGTAGAGATGCTTCTTGAAGTCGCTCTTCCTGCCGAAACCGACGGGGTTGTTGTCCAAGAAACACATAGGGCACTGATATTTCTTTGAGGTTGGTGTGACGTGCCGGGGCGACGGGTGAGAGGTGACATCGCATGAAGGAATGGGTGACTGCATAAGATTTGGCGAATCAAGCCAAGTACGATCGGTAACTTTGCCGACTTCACCATCATGAATCGAGGGAACGTCGGCGGCATTGTCTTGCCATGTCGATTGAGTCCGGATTGATGCAGCGTCGGATCGCGCGTGGCCAACGTCAGAGTTGCTCCATGATAGCGAAGGCGCGCTTGTGTTGCTTGTGTTGCTGAGTAGTGTGGATGCTGAAAAGGTGGAGGCTCGTGCTATTTAGTGTTAGCAAGTCCCTATTTTGATGTGTAATCGAAATCACTCACATGAAGCACCGAGACCGGTGAGCGCGCAGACAATGCTGGAGACGCCGTAGCGACGAGCAAGACCCAGGAGGATTTGCTGGTCCTCTTCGGTCAATGGCCTCACAGGCTCGTCTTGTGCTGGGAATGGAAACATGTTGTGTCAGGTTGTGTTTGAAGGGTGATGTAGTCTCAATCGACAGTGCGATAACGCGCACTTAGCGCTTGGTTAACTATTGCTGGCGACTCGAGTTGGTGTGACAGAAACCAATGTCAGCAGTAATAGACAGTCGCGGGAAATGTGACTATCATCAA
>NC_026475.1:5164731-5166340 GCF_000240135.3 Fusarium graminearum PH-1 | reverse complement strand
CCATTAGTCAATCCATCAATCCCTGACGAGCATCCAAAAGGCTTCCTCCTCTTCCGAGCATCGGCGCCGAAAAGCTCAAGAGCCATAAAACCAAACTCGGGTGAAACCACTCAGTCTCTCTCTCCACAGTGGAATGGATCCCCAGACCCCAAAAAAAGACGAGAAAAAACGTGGTCGGACCTGATCAACGCGACTCAACTAACCTTTGAAGTGAAAAAACAGTCCAGGCAAAATGTTGCCCAAGACACCCAAGATCCGTATCAGTGCTAGCGGACGCGGGCCAGCAGACGACCCTGTTTCAGCGGGAAATGACGATGGGCCAATCTCTGGCTTCTGCTCTCCAAGGCGTCTTCTGAATGGACTGCCGAGACTTTACGGTGCGGAGCTTGGAGGGTTGCCATCTGATGGCATTGGCCGAAGACATGGGGGAACATGACACGAGCCTGGTCGAGTCTAAGCCACTTTGGAGGAGGAACCCCTTGCAAGTGACTGATGAGGTCAAGTCCCAAAGGTTCAAAGTTGAAGACCATGTTCAAGAGGTCCAAACATCAATTATCGATGTGGGTGTGACAGTGGCGCCTGCTTATAATACCACTCAATAAGTAAAAGGCTTTGTCTCGTTTAGCTCATCAACGGTGAGTCTTTTTTGGCGAGAGATGACATTATAACGACTATTCAGAGTAGCACACACAGCCTCGTGTACAGAAATGAAACCCTACAGTCGACAGCAATGAATCACCAAATGAAGAAAAGGGATCCTAGCTGCACAAATCCCACACTCTGGGTCCGTCCTGTTCTGCATTCGCAAATCAAATGACAGACCAAAAAAAAAAAAAAGTAAAAAGATGAAGTATCACTTTGTTGCAGACGCTGGCTGGCTGGACTGGAGACATGTTTGCTTTGTTTCATCTGTCTTGCTGACCGCTCCCCTGTGGCGTTTGCTTTTTCTTTCTCGAAATTTTCTCAGGCACGGCATCACATTGCAGTGCTTACCATGCAGTGGATCTGGTTCTTCATGCTTGTGTTCTTTTTCTGTCATGGATGACTGATGACCTCTCACTAGATCTGCCATCTACAAGATGAAACCGACGATACCGAGACTCGACAATAATGCTGAGATTACTTTACGTGCAGCAAATGCAAGCGACGTGTTTCGGGTACAACGATCAGCACCGTAGATCCTAGCCTGGACATGCCTACAAGACTGGTCCATGCTTCTGTAGTGCTGATTGCCTTGCCTGCTTTTGTCTTTGCTTGTTCGTGTTGTTTTTGCACGGGTTACGTTGCCTCGTGATGGCAATGCATCCTTGTCAACTGGGGTAGTCAAAAGATGGGATGGTATTCGTAATATGGGACGCATTGATGGCAACGTCGGCTTACTACAGAGTACTATACGCGTTTCTTTCTCCTTCTGTTTCTGTCTCGTCTGTGAGGCATCCTATGCACTACCCTAGATCCCGGCCGTTATCCTCTTACTTGTCTTGTTCTTGGACCAGATCTATGATGCGCTTCATTACCAAGGCATGAACAACTGCACTGTATCCGTACTATACTGTCGAAACTATCAAGAGACCGTCTTGGTCGGATATCGTACTACGTACGATAATGC